>NW_028248093.1:0-117791 GCF_964263255.1 Lissotriton vulgaris | reverse complement strand
GTCTTACGTTAGTCAGAAAGAAGTTCCCTTTGGGTAAAATAGCAACAGTACATAAGTACTCACAAGCATACAAACAACCATTTAAGACACCCACATATCACAAGGAAGCAATGTAGACAGATGAAACTTGGCAATGTATGTGAAAACACTCTAAAAATATTTCAAATTATAAAAACAATTTATTAAGGATACATTACATTAGATAAAAACAGAAATTGGGAAACACATAGGGATGGTGCAATAATCAATAAAAACAACATTCAAATAAAAAAGGAGTGTACAGGGAAAAAGGATAGAACTCAATCAAAAGACAACAATTTTGAATTCCTCCTTAGTTTGTATTCCCAGATTCGCTCCTTAGGCGTCGACGCGTTTCGGCGGTGTATTCATGTTAATCCGCCTTCATCAGGACAGTAAAACAATAAAGTTTCCCAAATAATTTCTGAAATTTAAATGAGACCAATCTTAAGCTTACTTACTAAAGACAGAAGATCTACTCAATATACAGAAATCTAGAATCACAATCTTTAAAAAACGTAATGTTTCCAACTCATTATACTAACATACATATATATACATTGCTTCCAAAACAGAACACATAGTACATTAATCATGCTCATATAGATATACGACATTCATGGTTTGACAGTAGTAGTTCAACACTTTTGTTAATCATCACAACCTTAAAGGCATTAAAATATAAATGTTCATGCCTAAATAGGAATCCAGGAACATTTGAGTTTCTACTAGTATTTATGTACTACATTAACCCAAATTTAGCAAAAATAGAGGTGGCGTAAAAGGAGAGCACTGATACATCACCTACCTCAAACATAAGATAGGTCTGACAAATATTGTAAGGGGTATTCAGCCTCCTTAACGTCAAATCAAGAAATTCGTCCAGCGAATCCTTTTTTCTATATGTTCAGACACCTAGTCAGGAAAAATGAATATATTGAAGGTTGGCCCTTTAGATACTATGGCACAGGATTCACAAAGAACTTTGACTAATATGTATCCCTATTTCACAAACTTTCGGGCTGTGAGTTACTCGATACTCTCTTCTATTTTGCTATGCCCATTATTTTGTGCGTTGGCAAATAGTCATGTATCAAATTATATTTGATCTGAATACTATAGTCGAGCAGAGAGGGCGATAAATAATTAAAGATAACAGAAAGGCTTAATGTCTGTTAATTAGCCGGTGTTCTTATGGAAAGCGAGTTCGTACATTTACGCCAGAAATTGTGCTTCAGGTACTTACAATTCAAAATGTAGTGGTAAGAGGCGTAAATACGTCTTTCAGACTCATCTAGTTCTCCAGCTAAATGACTGGTAGCTGAAAAAATATATTTATATATATATAAGAACAGCGCATTACTAACTGACTGCTACAAAGTAGAGAATGCTTGCTATTTCAGGTATCTACAGGCATACTTACAAATAATTAAAAAGCTAGTACGTAAGCACGCAGTAGTGATGTATTCAGTTCCAACTTCGGTCCTTTTTACTCTTGCTTTTACACGATTAAGTTATAGCATAGGTTCAGGGAGTTGTCCATAGATACCCGCTGTACGAGGGAAATCCTCTCTATAAGCCCTACATATTATAACAAGAAAAAAAGGGGCAAATACCCTTGTTACAAGCGTGTTCTTAAAACGCTATTGCAATATAATCTAAAACCCCCATTCAGTGCATTTACCTTGGGCGCTTTAATCGCGGACGTCCTGCGTGCTTCTGTTCGTCTTCCCGGCTA
Organism: Lissotriton vulgaris; assembly: GCF_964263255.1. Lineage (NCBI taxonomy): Eukaryota > Metazoa > Chordata > Amphibia > Caudata > Salamandridae > Lissotriton > Lissotriton vulgaris. The sequence goes on along the minus strand of NW_028248093.1, from coordinate 116,035 downwards.
GCAGCGTCTAGGAGAGACACGCGAATTTAAATACCCAGCGTTACGCGGGTGTTTGATGATGACGAAAGCGGAAATAATAGAACGGGAAGAAAGACTGCCCGTGGTTGTAACCGCGTTAATAAAAAGGAAGCATTTAGTTATTGGAAATTCTCTTTGTAATGCTTAAACCATTATATGGTTTTACAAAAAGCTAATTTAGCGGTTGTAATTTATATTCACTGACCGTTTTAAAGAACTAGTTGAAGAAAGATTCTTTTGCTAGAAATATTCTTTTAGAGGATCGCTAATAAAACGATCACAGACGTGGGTCACTGTTTAAACAGGAAACCTAAATACTATGGGCACCGAGGTTGTATTCACAGAATAATCTGTTTTTACACTAGTGGACAGCCTGTTCTACATACATCTAACGTGTCTAAGTACTAATGGTCCGAACGTATTATACACCTAATGGAGACACCTAGGAGCCAATGGATGTCCTATGTAGCTCCAATAATCCTGTCCCATTCTTCTCTTGAATTAAGACCTTTCTTGACAGTGTCCAGGAAGGAGATGTACCATTGCTCTCTCTCTTTCCTCCTTGCGACCATATTGCCACCTCTTTTACCAATTTTGATTTTTTCCAGTATGAACCAGCCAAATTCTGATTCCTTGTGGCCCCTTTCTAAGAAATGGGCCACAATTGGAGCAGTAATTTTTTCCGTTCTCACGGCTGATCTATGTTCCTGGAGTCTAGTTCGTACTTCTCTCCCTGTTTCTCCAACATAAGATAAGCCACAGGGGCACTGCAATAAATAGATGACATTTTTACTTCTACAATTATTGTGGGTCTTACATGTTATTTTTTTTCGAATTACAGACAATATCTGATCCCACAATACATTGATTGCACATGTTACAGCTCCCACATTTCGTTGTACCAATAACCTTTGAACCATCAATAGTTCTTTGCTTTTCAACTGATTCATCTTTGTAGGTATGAACCAATAGATCACGAAGGTTGCTGTTCTTTTTAAATGCGAATAAGGGCTTATCTAATACTACATTTTCTTCGTGATTCAGAATATGCCAATGCCTATTCACGATGTTTTTGATTTGGTTACTCATGTTTGAAAATTTGCTAACAAATACAACTTTATTGAGGGGCTTCTTTTCCTTAGGGGTATTGTGGATCAAAGCATCCCGATCAAAGAAGCGTGCCCTTTTCATAGAATTTGACAAAAGTTTTTTTGGGTATCCCCTATCTTTCAGTTTAAGTTTAAGGACTTCAGCATGTTTGTAATAGTCATTCAGATCAGAGCAGTTTCTCCGAAGGCGGAGAAACTGACTGAAGGGAATGCTTTCCCTTTGGGATTTTGGATGGAAACTAGAGAATTCCAATAATGTGTTCTTAGCCATTGGCTTAGTATATAGTTCTACTGCCAAGGCTCCGTCACAGTTCTTTATGCATATATCAAGGAATTCAACCCTGGTGGTACTGTAAGATGATGTAAATTTTAGGTTGGGATCTCCTAAGTTGATCCACAGGAGAAATTCCTCCAGGAGTTCAATTGGCCCGTCCCATATAAAGAAGATGTCGTCAATGTAGCGGTACCAGCCCGCTACATTTTCGAAGAAGGGGGCCAATTCATTGTTGATGTGTATGTCTTTAAACCTGCCCACATATAGGCAGGCCAGACTGGGGGCACAGGTGGCCCCCATGCTGGTCCCCTTGAGATGTTTGTAATAGTCATTTTTGAAGAGGAAGACATTGTTAGTCAGGATAAGTCTCACACAGTCAACTATAAAGTCCTTGTTGGCCCCACCAAGATCTTGTCCTGACAGAATTTCATCGATCACTTCTGTGGTTGCCTCCTGAGGGATATTCGTGTATAACGACTCAATGTCTAGGGTTACTAGACATTGAGTCTCCTCACAGAAAGGCATTCCCTCAATCATTGATATGATGTGCGCTGAGTCTCGCACATATGATTTTAATTTGCACACAATGGGTTTCAAAAAGTGGTCGACATACTTGCTCACTGGTTCCAATAGTGAATCGATACTGCTCACTATTGGACGCATTGGTGGGTTGGATCTGTCCTTATGTAATTTGGGCAGGCCATAAATGGCAGGTGTTCTAGGCTCAAGATTGTTAAGGAAGCAAAACTCTTCTTCACAAATAAACCCGGACTCCTTGGCATTTGTGAGCAGAGCGAGGCATTCATTCGCTACTCTTTTTAGGCTGGTTTCGGTAGTACGGACATAGTGTTCGCTGACCCCAAGGAGCCCCAGCATGCGCTGCTCATAGTCCTCGGTGTCAAAGACCACCACACCGCCGCCTTTGTCTGCTGGCTTGATGGTCAGAGAGCCATCATCTCTCAAATGATTGATGGCTTCTCTTTCACTAGCTGAGATGTTATGGTTGTAACATCGCTTTTCTTTATTGAAAAGTTTGTGAATGCCGCTTTCAACTGCCATTTCGAAAGCTTCGATGTTTTTATTCACCATACTAAGAGTAGGGGTGAATTTAGACTTGGGTTTTAAACCGGAGATATTTATTTTTTCTCTATACTCCCTGTCTTCAAAAAATCTTTTTAATCTAATCTTCCTAAAAAATGAACGGAAGTCCTTTTCAAACTGAAATTTGTCTAAATTCGTGGATGGCACGAAACTGAAACCTTTACTTAAAATCCCTATTTCTACATTACTCAGAGTTTTTCTAGATAAATTGATTACTGGTAATTTGGTTGTTTCCAGTATTTCTTGTTCCGGGTGCTTAGATATTCCTGCTGAGGAGGTGCTGGGTTGTAGTTCTGCTGGGGAAGACCCTGGTTGTAATTTTGTTGAGGGGGACCTTGGTTGTAGTTGTGTTGTCCTTGGTTCTGATATTGTTGCCTTCCTCGACTGAAATGACCCTGGCCTCGATTCCCATTGTAGACCTGCCCCCTCCTTGGGCGTGGTTCTAAAAAAAACCCTTGGTCATAACCGTTCCTACCAGCCTCACTGATTTCTTCCTCTTCAGATCCGGAACACGATGAATTAGAGAAGGTTACTTGTTTGTTACCACCTCTTGAGTATATTTGTCTGTTGGGGGGTCGTTCCCAGCTCCCATTATATTTATTCTGAAAGTAGTTCTCTTTTAGAAAAGGGTAGGTTTTGTCTTCTGCATACATCTCAATATCTTTTTTCAGTTTGTTTGTTTTTTTGTTTATCAGGTAGGTACTGTAACCCTCAACATCTCTATTAATGTCGGCCAGCTTTTTCTTGGCCTCCTCAAGGGCCGGGCAATTTTTAAGTTCATCTTCAAGTTTATCAATCTCTTCCTTTTCTAGGATGAGTAGGCCCTGCGCTGTTTCGATGATTAAGAGCATCCAGTCTCTACTGCACCTATTTGAGATTAATGCCCAAGTTTCAAGGAACTTCCTGTTCTCTGTGAATACTCCCGGTTCATTGCGAACCTGTAATCCAATGGGGATAATGCCAGATGTTAGATATTCTACTAGGAAGTCAGCATGGGCTTCCGTTCGGATTAGTTTTTTCTTCAGATTCACAAGCTTACCCCAATTTTCCCCTTTACCTGAGGCTACTGTGATCCTATTTCCGCTTTTGGTACTTATAATGCGGTGGAAGCCAGTGCATGGCGGAAATTAATGCAGAAGACTATCCACTTGGACTGATTCCTTTTCTGCTACAGTTGTTTCTTTCTTTATCCAAGAGAACCCCACAAAATGCTGATTGTCCACCTCTCACCAGAGGGTCTTTGTTACGATCGAAGTAAAATCTTGAAGCTTTCCTGAAGTAGAACCGATGAGTCTCTCTCCCTCTCCTGAAGTGGAACCGATGAGTCTCTCTCCCTCTCCTGAAGTAGAACCGATGAGTCGCTCTCCCTCTCCTGAAGTAGAACCGATGAGTCTCTCTCCCTCTCCTGAAGTAGAACCGATGAGTGTCTCTCCCTCTCCTGAGGTAGAACCGATGAGTCTCTCTCCCTCTCCTGAAGTAGAACCGACCGATGAGTCTCTCTCCCTCTCCTGAGGTAGAACCGATGAGTCTCTCTCCCTCTCCTGAAGTAGAACCGATGAGTCTCTCTCCCTCTCCTGAAGTAGAGCCGATGAGTCTCTCTCCCTCTCCTGAAGTAGAACCGATGAGTCTCTCTCCCTCTCCTGAAGTAGAACCGATGAGTCTCTCTCCCTCTCCTGAAGTGGAACCGATGAGTCTCTCTACCTCTCCTGAAGTGGAACCGATGAGTCTCTCTCCCTCTCCTGAAGTGGAACCGATGAGTCTCTCTCCCTCTCCTGAAGTGGAACCGATGAGTCTCTCTCCCTCTCCTGAAGTAGAACCGACCGATGAGTCTCTCTCCCTCTCCTGAAGTGGAACCGATGAGTCTCTCTCCCTCTCCTGAAGTAGAACCGACCGATGAGTCTCTCTCCCTCTCCTGAGGTAGAACCGATGAGTCTCTCTCCCTCTCCTGGAGTAGAACCGATGAGTCTCTCTCCCTCTCCTGAAGTGGAACCGATGAGTCTCTCTCCCTCTCCTGAAGTGGAACAGATGAGTCTCTCTCCCTCTCCTGAAGTGGAACCGATGAGTCTCTCTCCCTCTCCTGAAGTGGAACCGATGAGTTTCTCTCCCTCTCCTGAAGTAGAACCGATGAGTCTCTCTCCCTCTCCTGAAGTGGAACCGATGAGTCTCTCTCCCTCTCCTGAAGTGGAACCGATGAGTCTCTCTCCCTCCTGAAGTAGAACCGATGAGTCTCTCTCCCTCTCCTGAAGTGGAACCGATGAGTCTCTCTCCCTCTCCTGAAGTAGAACCGATGAGTCTCTCTCCCTCTCCTGAAGTGGAACCGATGAGTCTCTCTACCTCTCCTGAAGTGGAACCGATGAGTCTCTCTCCCTCTCCTGAAGTGGAACCGATGAGTCTCTCTCCCTCTCCTGAAGTGGAACCGATGAGTCTCTCTCCCTCTCCTGAAGTGGAACCGATAAGTCGCTCTCCCTCTCCTGAGGTAGAACCGATGAGTCTCTCTCCCTCTCCTGAAGTGGAACCGATGAGTCTCTCTCCTCAAGTAGAACCGATGAGTCTCTCTTCCTCTCCTGAGGTAGAACCGATGAGTCTCTCTCCCTCTCCTGAGGTAGAACCGATGAGTCTCTCTCCCTCTCCTGAAGTAGAACCGATGAGTCTCTCTCCCTCTCCTGGAGTAGAACCGATGAGTCTCTCTCCCTCTCCTGGAGTAGAACCGATGAGTCTCTCTCCCTCTCCTGAAGTGGAACCGATGAGTCTCTCTCCCTCTCCTGAAGTGGAACAGATGAGTCTCTCTCCCTCTCCTGAAGTGGAACCGATGAGTCTCTCTCCCTCTCCTGAAGTGGAACCGATGAGTTTCTCTCCCTCTCCTGAAGTAGAACCGATGAGTCTCTCTCCCTCTCCTGAAGTGGAACCGATGAGTCTCTCTCCCTCTCCTGAAGTGGAACCGATGAGTCTCTCTCCCTCCTGAAGTAGAACCGATGAGTCTCTCTCCCTCTCCTGAAGTGGAACCGATGAGTCTCTCTCCCTCTCCTGAAGTAGAACCGATGAGTCTCTCTTCCTCTCCTGAAGTAGAACCGATGAGTCTCTCTCCCTCTCCTGAAGTGGAACCGATGAGTCTCTCTCCCTCTCCTGAAGTAGAACCGATGAGTCTTTCTTCCTCTCCTGAAGTAGAACCGATGAGTCTCTCTCCCTCTCCTGAAGTAGAACCGATGAGTCTCTCTCCCTCTCTTTCGAGAGATGAGGAGAGGCAAAGGTTGATGGAAGAATTATGGATTGCTTACCATGGAAAGGAGTCATGACTTTTGGCAAGAAGGTAGAAGGGAGACCTCAACACCAGTTTTTTGGGCGAACAAGGTGGTGTAGGGCAGATGCACTGACAGCACCTGAGGTTCACTCACATGACAAGCTGAAGGATCGTAAAGGAAAATACTTTCAAGTCAGAACATGCAACAAGGTCACGGGCGGCTCCTCCAGTAAGGCGGAGGAGCTTTGCCCCACTAACCAAATTGATTCCAGATATGGAAAAATAAAATGGTAATAAACTTCATTTATTACCATTAGATTTTTCCAAACCCCCGTCCTGAGCAGAGCGTCAGGACAGGGGGGGCAAGGCTTTCTGGGTTTTGCTGCTGCCAGTTAGGTAGCTGCAAAAACAACAAGTGATGGACTGAATGTGGATCAATGTCACACACTCCCCCAGTCAAAAGATCTGGGCCCAAATCCATCGTTTTTTTGCACTCCACACCACCCTGGGTTAGACAATGGCGATATGCAAATCAGCTCTGACCCTGTTGCCCCATGGGAACAGTCCAGTCCGAACTACAAAAGCCATGTCCTTCCCAGAACGGAATCAAGCATCCGAGGACCGGACCGGTTTCGAGGTAACACCTCTCATCAGCCCGGCTAGCTTGACTCCAAGTGGTGTGGAGTGCCTGGGACCCACGTCTGGGCATCCCCAGCGCACTTAGGGCGGCAATTGCAAAAACAACAAGTGATGGACTGAATGTGGATCAATGTCACACACTCCCCCAGTCAAAAGATCTGGGCCCAAATCCATCGTTTTTTTGCACTCCACACCACCCTGGGTTAGACAATGGCGATATGCAAATCAGCTCTGACCCTGTTGCCCCATGGGAACAGTCCAGTCCGAACTACAAAAGCCATGTCCTTCCCAGAACGGAATCAAGCATCCGAGGACCGGACCGGTTTCGAGGTAACACCTCTCATCAGCCCGGCTAGCTTGACTCCAAGTGGTGTGGAGTGCCTGGGACCCACGTCTGGGCATCCCCAGCACACTTAGGGCGGCAATTGCAAAAACAACAAGTGATGGACTGAATGTGGATCAATGTCACACACTCCCCCAGTCAAAAGATCTGGGCCCAAATCCATCGTTTTTTTGCACTCCACACCACCCTGGGTTAGACAATGGCGATATGCAAATCAGCTCTGACCCTGTTGCCCCATGGGAACAGTCCAGTCCGAACTACAAAAGCCATGTCCTTCCCAGAACGGAATCAAGCATCCGAGGACCGGACCGGTTTCGAGGTAACACCTCTCATCAGCCCGGCTAGCTTGACTCCAAGTGGTGTGGAGTGCCTGGGACCCACGTCTGGGCATCCCCAGCGCACTTAGGGCGGCAATTGCAAAAACAACAAGTGATGGACTGAATGTGGATCAATGTCACACACTCCCCCAGTCAAAAGATCTGGGCCCAAATCCATCGTTTTTTTGCACTCCACACCACCCTGGGTTAGACAATGGCGATATGCAAATCAGCTCTGACCCTGTTGCCCCATGGGAACAGTCCAGTCCGAACTACAAAAGCCATGTCCTTCCCAGAACGGAATCAAGCATCCGAGGACCGGACCGGTTTCGAGGTAACACCTCTCATCAGCCCGGCTAGCTTGACTCCAAGTGGTGTGGAGTGCCTGGGACCCACGTCTGGGCATCCCCAGCGCACTTAGGGCGGCAATTGCAAAAACAACAAGTGATGGACTGAATGTGGATCAATGTCACACACTCCCCCAGTCAAAAGATCTGGGCCCAAATCCATCGTTTTTTTGCACTCCACACCACCCTGGGTTAGACAATGGCGATATGCAAATCAGCTCTGACCCTGTTGCCCCATGGGAACAGTCCAGTCCGAACTACAAAAGCCATGTCCTTCCCAGAACGGAATCAAGCATCCGAGGACCGGACCGTTTTCGAGGTAACACCTCTCATCAGCCCGGCTAGCTTGACTCCAAGTGGTGTGGAGTGCCTGGGACCCACGTCTGGGCATCCCCAGCGCACTTAGGGCGGCAATTGCAAAAACAACAAGTGATGGACTGAATGTGGATCAATGTCACACACTCCCCCAGTCAAAAGATCTGGGCCCAAATCCATCGTTTTTTTGCACTCCACACCACCCTGGGTTAGACAATGGCGATATGCAAATCAGCTCAGAACCTGGCTATATGCAAATTAGTCTGTTCCTGTCCCAGTGCATGATGGGAACAGGGCAAACCAAACTACCAAGCCAATCCTTAAACTGGGCCGACGACGGCTGAAATGCCAGAAACCGGTCCCCGGAAGCTTGTTTCCTTCCCAGTTTAAGAATTGGCTTGGTAGTTTGGTTTGCCCCGTTCCCATCATGTACTGGGGCAGGAACAGACTAATTTGCATATAGCCAGGTTCTGAGCTGGGATGGTGCAGTGAGCTAAAAAACGGTGATGGATCAAGCCCTGATCTCTTGACTGGGTAAGAGTATTCTGCATCATTCAGAAACTCTGTCCATCACCACCCCCTTTTCCAAAATCGATTTTGTCCACACTAAGTGTGGGAGGGTATACTCAGACGTGAGTCCCTTGCTCATTGCACCATCAGGATTCAAGCAAGCCGGGCCGACGACGGCTGAAATGCCAGAAACCGGTCCCCGGAAGCTTGTTTCCTTCCCAGTATAAGAATTGGCTTGGTAGTTTGGTTTGCCCTGTTCCCATCATGCACTGGGACAGGAACAGACTAATTTGCATGTAGCTAGGTTCTGAGCTGGGATGGTGCAGTGAGCTAAAAAACGGTGATGGATCAAGCCCTGATCTCTTGACTGGGTAAGAGTATTCTGCATCATTCAGAAACTCTGTCCATCACCACTCCCTTTTCTAAAATCAATAACATAACATATGGTCAGGAATCTGTTGTTAGAAGTGTTAACCCTGCTACACGGACCTGCTGATTCTAGGGGCTGCGGCGGAGCGAGGGGACCGGAGGGCGGACTCGTCGTTCGGAGGGTGGCTGCTGCCGTCATTTCGCCCTGCTCACAGGTGCCGCCGTGGACATTCCATTCCACACTTTCCCCATTACACCGGCCCAGGGCGCTCTCATCATTTGGCATCCTGGGAGTTGAAGTCCTGGATTTACCCAAGAACTTTCACAGGTGCACAGCATTGACTGAGGGGAGGGGCAGACCTATGCCAGTCATCTAGAGGCAGCATGAGCTTACGAACATCACAAGACTTGCATTAGGGGTTGGGCCCTGAAGAAGGCAGTCCTTGCCGAAATGCATTTGCCGCCACCGCGACCGCTGTCTGAATAATAAAGTCTACCTCACCTGTTCCCCTCCGGCTCCTGCTTCGTTCTTTTTGGGAGGAAGTTTATTGCCACATCATGTGCTTGCCAGTTGCACATTTCAGGAACCCCCGCCGCGCCATGGGTCTGGATCTTGCTGGCATCGCTTCACGGCATTCTACACGTTCCAGGGATGGAATATCCAGAATCCGCCTCTGCTTCAGGGGGCCCCGAGCAGTTGAGGAATCCCACCTCTGTTTGGGCACTATGCTCCCCGCATTCTTGTCCCTGCTACACGGACCCGCTGATACTAGGGGCTGCGGCGGAGTGAGGGGACCAGAGGGCGGACTCGTTGTTCGGAGGGCGGCTGCTGCCGTCATTTCGCCCTGCTCACAGGTGCCGCCGTGGACATTCCATTCCACACTTTCCCCATTACACCGGCCCAGGGCGCTCTCATCATTTGGCATCCTGAAGAGTTGAAGTCCTGGATTTACCCAAGAACTTTCACAGGTGCACAGCATTGACTGAGGGGAGGGGCAGACCTACGCCAGTCATCTAGAGGCAGCAGGAGCTTACGAACATCACAAGACTTGCATTAGGTGTTGGGCACTGAAGAAGGCAGTCCTTGCCGAAATGCATTTGCCGCCACCGCGACCGCTGTCTGAATAATAAAGTCTACCTCACCTGTTCCCCTCCGGGTCCTGCTTCGCTCTTTTTGGGAGGAAGTTTACTGATATATATATATATATATATATATATATATATATATATATATATATATATATTGTTCACCAAAGTGCCGAAGCTTTCGAGAGGCACACTGCGGGGCTCTTCCCTCCGGGCTATTCATGTCTGGCACACCTCTCCGCATTACATTTTCTTCAGTGCCCGACGCGTTTCGGGGGGCCTTCCCCCCTCCTCAGGGGCTGCTTCCAAGGACACTCGATGAGGCATCACGTGTTTGTTTGGCATTTTCTATTTCGACAAACCCCCTGGTGGGCGTGTGTTAAGTACACCATCATACCATGAAATATGGGATTTGAAGTCCTTGTGATGCACATGTAAAGAGAGGTGTGCCAGACATGAATAGCCCGGAGGGAAGAGCCACGCAGTGTGCCTCTCGAAAGCTTCGGCACTTTGGTGAACAATATATATATATATATTTATAAATATTTAACAATATGTTTTGTTTACAAGAAAAAACAACACATTGCAAATAAATATGCGTTGTAATTGTTTGCGTTGTAAATATAATGTATATTTCAATGCAATGTGTTTGTCGTATTGTACGCGTGATAATGTGCCACATTGCAAATGTATCCATGGTAACGTCTGATATCCGCCTAAGTCTCTGACAGTGAGGATTGGAAAGAAGATGGTAGAAATGATGGCATCATCCTGACCCCTGATACTGTCCGGTTGCAAATTAGACCCCTGTAACTCCTGAACCAGTGGTCAGACTCCGCAGCAGGGCTTAATGGTGGTCAGGAGGAAATTACAAAAAAAACGAAAGTGTTGGTTGCCAGAGGACCTGATGAAGGGGAAATGCTTCAAATACCCAGCTGCCATATAGAGGGAGATGCCCCCACGGGGAAGTTAAATATTTGAGGACCACTTACACAGGATGATAGAGTAAAACACCTAAATATAGTGTTCTTGGCACTGAGAGCTGTTCACAAACTACAGGCAAGGAGGATGGAGTAGCTGCAAATGGAAAATGCCAGAAGAATGGTTGTAGTTAAGCAGAGAGGTGAGGGATCTTGCCTACTTTCTAGCCCTGCACAATACATTTAGAAATGGCTACCCTCTGATGCTAGCTATGTTCATGCAAGGGAACAAAACACAAAAGCAGACAGGGTAAGCTGACCAGAGTTCCCATCGCAAGAATGGCAGATAGATCAAGAAGATATAAGCATGATCTTTCACTAGAGGGCAATGCCCCGCAAACACTTTTCTTGCTGCCCAAAAGAGAGCCAAATGTCCAAGCTTCGCATCCAAGTATCCACTAACCCTGGGCGAGAGGAATGTGCTGTGGACAGACTAGTATGGAACATTTGTGTATCCTTTTTCACCAGTACCCTTGATACCAATAGTTAGCAAACGATAGAGGGGCACAAGCTTGCCACCCATTGTAATGGCCATGCGCACGGCTCTCGCGTCTAATGATCTAAAAAACACTAACAAAAACCACAACATTCCTAAACTTATGACCATTAAGGGGGTTTGCAACCCAGACCCACCGAGTCTGAATCTAGCAAGAAGGGCCCTGAAGACATGAAGTTGAATGTTTAGAATTGTTGAAAACGAGCATGAAAGTGATCAGGAAATGCCTACCACTCATCAGAGCTATGCCAAAGAATGAACAAGGTGTATTGTTTAGTGCCTCCTTCAGCACTTACTTTGCGGACTTAAAAAAACATTTCCTGCTGAATATAGAATATAATGCATTGACTGGACTGTAAACTGATGAATGCATGAAGATTAGATTTTTCAGTAGTAGTTGCTAACAGAAGGAGAACAATTGGGGAAAAGTAATTTAAAGATATTTGGACAGGGCAAAAAAATATGCCAACCAAACAAGGTCTGGTCTGTCCCAGCCACACTATGGGGCCTGACCTTGGTGGTGCCACATTTAATGAGGCAACCATGTGATAAGATGCACAAGGCAGACTGCATTCTTATTTGCAATCACCTCTTTATCCAGTCCGGCCAAGGACTCATTCCAAGATGAAGAAGAGCGCTATACTGGTATACGGGGTGTTCTGATGGGAACGTTCCCTGCGTGCTGCATAGTGAGTCTAGACCGTGCTGTGAGTGCTCGACTGCGAGTCTCAGGAATCCTGCTTTTTGATTTTGGCCCGAGCCTCGTGCTAATCCTTATGTTTGCATGACATGAGTGGGGTCCTGGATCTGTCCTGTGACCTTGAGAAGTGCACCCAGTGTCCTCTCGTGGAACTGCTGTCCCTGGCGAGTGAAGGCAATCGAGGGGTGGTGGCAGGGCACCATGTTTTGTGAATCCATAGTGGGACCAGACTTTTTAGGTCTCGCCTCTCAATGCGCAAGCGCATTGAAGAGGCGAGACTATAGCGTCTTAAACAGACTTTACCTAACTGGGCGATTTGGTGCTGTGCCCGTGGCTTTTAGGTCAATGCGCAAGCGCATTGACCTAAAATGCGCGTGCATATCACCAAATCGCCGTCTGTTCCCTCAGCCGCACTCCTCCCACACCTTTGAAGTGGTTTGAAGTGAAGCTTAGCTTCACTTCAAAGGCCCCTGCTACTTTCACACCCTCTCCCCGCTCCGCCCCCTCCCCTGCCCGCCGTGTCGCATTTCTCCTCTCCCCTCCCCACAGCAATGCCCTCAAGTGTCCGGGAGCCCCGCGTCTGTCATCGTCTTCTTTTAAAGCAAAGGGGCTATTGTTGGGAGACGTCTGCAGACTGTGTCCAGGAAACGGCCTTTTCCCAAAATACACCCGAATAGCGGGCTTCATTTGGACAAACGGGCGGATATTTGCGAAGAGTGTACACATATTTATTTTACACTGCAGGGGAACACTTGTTCTAGTGTGTACCGTGTGCACAGCAAGCCGTTACCTGCGCACACACGCCCACGGACACGCACACAATGGTGCAAACGCGCGCGCACAGACACATACAGAGAAACACACTTGCACGCATATAGACACACACACTACACACAATAGCACGCACATTCACATTAACGCAGGCACGTGCGAGCACACATACACACGAACATACATGTCGTTTTGCAAAGAGACTCCCACAGATGATGATAAACACCTGCAGGCACGCATTCACACGGAAACAGTCGCAAACACACAAACACGTCTACAACAGATGTCCCTTCAACCATTTTCTAACAAAGACTGACAGAGACACACACCTTCCCAGAATAAATGCACGTGAAAACGGACAGACACGCACCAGGACACACCACACAGACGCACACTGTAGGGGTGTAACAATGTCCTACCACTCACGCCTCCAGGGTCACCAGGTCACGTGCATGTTACCCACCTGTGTGCCACTGCTGTTATGTCAATAATGCCCAGCTCTGCTGAAACAAGGCTTCTAGACAATATACACAACCACCCCATCCACCACGGCATCCACCATCACCACATCCACCACCACCGCATCCACCACCACATCCACCACCACATCCACCATCACCACCACATCCACCATCAAATCCACCACCACCACATCCACCACCACCACATCCACCATCACCTCCACATCCACCATGACATCCACCACCACCACATCCACCACCGCATCCACCACCACCGCATCCACCACCACCTCCACACCCACTACCACTACATCCACCACCACATCCACTACCACCATCACCCCATCCACCACTACCACCACCACCGCATCCACCACATCCACCGCATACACCACCACATCCACCACATACACCACCACATCCATCACCACCACATCCACCATCACCACATCCACCATCACCACATCCACCACCACATCCACCATCACCTCCACATCCACCATGACATCCACCACCATCACATCCACCACCATCACATCCACCACCATCACATCCACCACATCCACCACCACCACCACATCCACCACCATTTCCACCACCACCGCATCCACCACCACCACTTCCACCACCACCGCATCCACCACCACCACATCCACCACCACCACATCCACCACCACCACCACTACATTCACCACCACATCCACCACAACCACCACCCCATCCACCACCACCGCATCTACCACCGCATCCACCATCACCACATACACCGCATCCACCACCACCGCATCCACCACCACATCCACCATCACCACCACATCCACCATCACCTCCACATCCACCATCACCTCCACATCCCCCATGACATCCACCGCCACATCCACCACAACCACATCCAACACCACCGCATCCACCACCACTGCATCCACCACCACCACCGCATCCACCACCACCACCACCACACCCACCACCACTACATCCACCACCACAACCACCACCCCATCCTCCACCACCACCACCACATCCACCATCACCTCTACATCCACCATGACATCCACCGCCACATCCACCACATCCACCACCATCACATCCACCACCGCCACATCCACCACCACCACCGCATCCACCACCACCACCGCATCCACCACCACCACCGCATCCACCACCACCACCGCATCCACCACCACCACCGCATCCACCACCACCACCACCGCATCCACCACCACCACCCCCACCACCACTACCCCTCCACCACTACATCCACCACCCCATCCACCACAACATCCACCACCACATCCACCACAACATCCACCACAACCACCACCCCATCCACCACCACCACCCCATCCACCACCACCACCCCATCCACCACCACCACCGCATCCACCACCACATCCACTGCATCCACCGCCACCACATCCACCACCACATCCACCATCACCACCACATCCATCACATCCACCACCACCACAACATCCACCATCACCTCCACATCCCCCATGACATCCACTGCCACATCCACCACCACCACATCCAACACCACCGCATCCACCACCACCACCGCATCCACCACCACCACCACACCCACCACCACTACATCCACCACCACATCCACCACAACCACCACCCCATCCATGACCACCACATCCACCACCACCTCCACATCCACCATGACATCCACCGCCACATCCACCACCATCACATCCACCACTGCCACATCCACCACCACCACTACATCCACCACCACTTCCACCACCACTGCATCCACCACCACCGCATCCACCACCACCCCACCACCACTACCCCCACCACCACTACATCTACCCCCACATCCACCACAACCACCACCCCATCCACCACTACATCCACCACCACAACCACCACCCCATCCACCACCACCACCGCATCCACCACCACATCCACCGCATCCACCACCACCGCATCCACCACCACATCCACCATCACATCCACAATCACCACCACATCCACCATCACCTCCACAACCACCACCACATCCACCATCACCTCCACATCCACCATGACATCCACCACCACCACATCCACCACATCTGCATCCACCACCACCGCATCCACCACCACCACCACACCCACCACCACTACATCCACCACCACATCCACCACAACCACCACCCCATCCACCACCACCACCGCATCCACC
This sequence comes from Lissotriton vulgaris, assembly GCF_964263255.1. Taxonomy (NCBI): domain Eukaryota; kingdom Metazoa; phylum Chordata; class Amphibia; order Caudata; family Salamandridae; genus Lissotriton; species Lissotriton vulgaris. The sequence continues at coordinate 100,785 of NW_028248093.1, read as the reverse complement.
ACCACATCCACTGCATCCACCACCACCGCATCCACCACCACATCCACCATCACATCCACCATCACCACCACATTCACCATCACATCCACCACCACCACATCCACCATCACATCCACCACCACCACATCCACCATCACCTCCACATCCACCATGACATCCACCACATCCACCACCACCGCATCCACCACCACCACACCCACCACCACTACATCCACCACAACATCCACTGCAACCACCACCACATCCACTACAACCACCACCCCATCCACCACTACCACCACCACCGCATCCACCACTGCATCCACCACAGCCACCGCTTCCACCACATCCACCGCATCCACACCCACATCCACCGCATCCACCACCACATCCACCATCACCACCACATCCACCATCACCACCACATCCACCATCACCACCACCACCACATCCACCATCACATCCACCACCACCACATCCACCACCACCACATCCACCATCACCTCCACATCCACCATGACATCCACCGCCACATCCACCACCATCACATCCACCACCATCACATCCACCACCGCCACATCCACCAGCACCACCACATCCACCACCACTTCCACCACCACCACCACTTCCACCACCACATCCACCACCACCACATCCACCACCACTTCCACCACCACCGCATCCACCACCACCACCGCATCCACCACCACCACCACCACCCCATCCACCACCACCCCATCCACCACCACCACATCCACCACCACCGCATCCACCATCACCACATCCACCACCACCGCATCCACCACCACATCCACCATCACATCCACATCCACCATGACATCCACCGCCACATCCGCCACCACGACATCCAACACCACCGCATCCATCACCACCACCACATCCACCACCACCACCACTACATCCACCACCACATCCACCACAACCACCACCCCATCCACTACCATCACCACATCCACCACCACCACCACCACATCCACCACCACTTCCACCACCACCGCATCCACCACCACCACTTCCACCACCACCGCATCCACCACCACCACCGCATCCACCACCACCACCGCATCCACCACCACCACCACATCCACCACCACCACCACATCCACCATCACCTCCACATCCACCACCACCACCACATCCACCATGACATCCACCACCACCACCGCATCCACCACCACCGCATCCACCACCACCACACCCACCACCACTACATCCACCACCTCATCCAATACAACCACCACCACTACCACCACCACCGCATTCACCATCACCACATCCACCGCATCCACCACCACATCCACCATCACCACCACATCGACCATCACATCCACCATCACATCCACCTTCAGCTCCACCACCACATCCACCTCCACATCCACCTCCACATCCACCATCACCTCCACATCCACCATGACATCCACCGCCACATCCACCACCACCACCACATCCACCACCACCGCATCCACCACCACCACCGCATCCACCACCACCACCACTACATCCACCACCACATCCACCACCACTGCATCCACTACCACCACCGCATCCACCACCACATCCACCGCATCCACCACCACCGCATCCACCACCACTACCACATCCACCACCACCACCACATCCACCACCACCACCACATCCACCATCACCACCACATCCACCATCACCTCCACATCCACCACCACCACATCCACCATGACATCCACCACCACCACCGCATCCACCACCACCACCACACCCACCACCACTACATCCACCACCTCATCCAATACAACCACCACCACCTCCGCATCCACCACCACCACATCCACCGCATCCACCACCACCACATCCACCACCACATCCACCACCACATCCACCATCACCACCACATCCACCATCACATCCACCATCACCACCACGTCCACCATCACATCCACCATCAGCTCCACCACCACATCCACCTCCACATCCACCATCACCTCCACATCCACCATGACATCCACCACATCCACCACCACCACATCCACCACCACCACATCCACCACCACCACATCCACCACCCCCACATCCACCCCCACATCCACCACCACCCCCACATCCACCACCACCCCCACAACCACCACCACCACCACATCCACCACCACTTCCACCACCACCACCGCATCCACCACCACATCCACCACCACATCCACATCCACCACTTCCACCGCATCCACCACTTCCACCGCATGCACCACTTCCACTGCATCCACCACCACCACATCCACCACCACCACATCCACCACCTCATCCACCACCACCACATCCACCACCACTTTCACCACATCCACAACCACCACCACCACATCCACCACCACTTTCACCACATCCACAACCACTTTCACCACATCACCACATCCACATCATCACCACCACATCACCACCACATCACCACCACATCCACCACCTCCACCACCACATCCACCCCCACATCCACCATCACCACCACCACCACATCCACCACCAGATCCACCACCACCATATCCCCCAGATCCACCACATCTATATCTGTGTGGCTCTGTGTGTGTTTAGGTGCAAATGCAATGTTCTTGGATTTTCGTCACAATAAAATACACTGAACATACTCTTCACAAAAGTTATTTACAAACATTTAAGATATTGCCATTATAAATTACAATAACTTTTAAGTATTAATTATTTACAAAATTAAAAGCCATTGTTATTTGTAATATCAATACATCTAAGTCACGTAAATACAACACACATTGCATTACAAATGCTATAGGTGTCACATTTGCAAAAGTTAAAACTATTGACATTGTAACTGACAAAGCTATTAATTTTGCTACTTTCAAAACCAACACATAAATATAAAAAGTGTCATTTACAATAACAATAGCTCAAACTTTCCTAATGCGAGACCTATTGCATTTTCAATGCTTGTTTATCTGGGTCACTGGAGTGGAGGCCTACTGGCCTCTCATGCAAACCTCAGCTTCTATCCTGATCCAGACTCGAACATCCCAAGTGCAATATGTGCGTGTTTGTGTAGCCTGCGTGGTCCATGCGTGCTGTGTGACTGGAGGCCTCTGGGACCCCTTTGGATACCACTAGCCTTTTGCACAAGATGAATGGGAGGTTGTTTTCTTGATTAGCTGTAATTAAAGCATTGCAGATTGAAATTGTAGATTCGTATGAGACCTTCTGACTTCCCCTTTGAAGGAAGAATCTAAAGATGGTGAATGCTTATTGGGTCATTGTGGGCTTACAGGACAATTTGATGACTCCTACGGCCAACACCCAAACAACAAACAGTTAGGATACACAAAAGGATTTCCAGACCCAAGCTCTAGATAGTGGAATAATGCACAGTACACAAATCTAAAAGTGTGTCAAGCTGTAAACTATTGTTACAGGTAACTACTAATTCCTTTTACCCCATGCCCTGAACCTGTCTTGGAGCAAGAATTCAGGCACTGTCCCGATCACTGGTGGGACCAATGGATGCCAATTCACCAGAATGGCACGGGCAGTAGAAGAGGCATGATGTCCTGTTCGCCTGTCAATAACCTAGCTAAGATTTATTTTCACCTCCAGGTGAGTTAAAGATAAAAACCGAAGTTAAGGGGACATCAGGCCTCCTTTGTTCCAATATGATCCAGGCTGGGGGCATCTAGAGCTGCGGACTTACATGCAAATACAACAGAGGGGAAGCAAAGGCACACAGTTTATCACTTCACAGATACTTGAGGGGCAGCTTTTGATTTTGTTCAGTCCTTTGATATAAGAGATTTGCATGCCCTATAAGAATGCCAGATGTGTTGGTCTGTCCCAGTATTTACACAAATAACAATTTGAATACAACTTTTTTATTTCTTGTATAGTGCTACTCATTCCAATGCAGGATGTCAGAGCGCTTTACGTAATGAGCACATTATACAATAAGTCAGTGTGTTTAAGAGACTACTTAATCTGCTTTGTGGTTTAAATTGTGTTTGGAAAATGTTTCTATTAGGCACTTTGGCAAAAAAATGATTTGTTTATGTGCGCGAAAAGCAGTATTTTAGGGGCTTTAGATTTTAGCCTTACCTGTTGGGGTGAACAGGAACTACAAAGTGTGGATTGAGCCTGTCTGTATCCAAGGGGATTCTGACTTCAGGAGCACCTCCCTACCACACTGCACACCAGTATGTGTTTAATGTCACATGCCCCTTATATACATTTCTTACTGGTTGTTGATTGATTGATTGCTTTATTTCGATATGCACATATCATAAAAGCAGTACAAAAAGATAAAAACAGCATGTCGAAATAAGTACTGGTTGTAACATCTTTGCTCTGACTGGCTTATAGGGCTAGGGTTTCTATTGGACCTATGGCTTAGAGTTTGTGTTCTGATTGGCTGATCGTTCTAGGGTTCTGATTGGTTCCCAGGGCTAGGGTTTATATTGGACCTATGCCTTAGGGTTAGAGATCTGATTGGTTCACAGGACTAGGGTTTCTGTTAGACTTAGGGATGGAGTTCTGATTGTTGATAGGTCTAGGTTTCTGATTGGTTCCCAGAGCTAGGATTTCTATTGTACTTAGTGTTAGCATTCTGATTTGCTGATACGTCTACACCTGCTAGAGGTTCAAAGAGTACTACTCACTCTTCCACCCAACAAAGTCACACCATCACCAAAACACAATCTCTAGACTTCCTACTAATAAATGCTGGATTACTCTCTAAAAACAAGCACCACATCTACATCCTACTCACTGACGCATGACCTGACTTACTCTTCCTAGCTGAATCATGGTTGGGAGATGACATAGCTCCCATGTTGCATGAATCCTTTCCTCCACGCTTTTAAACTGTCATGCAAAATCGCAAAGGCAAAATGGGCGAGGAACTAGCTTTTATATTCAAGGAAACAATAACTCTCAACAAAGCTGACATCATTTCCATACAATGTTGTGAGGCCCTCATGACCATATGCAACTCTACACCACCTGCCTCCTGTAACTTCCTCCTACTTTGCAGACCACCTCATAGCAATGCAATATTCCCAGACACGTTTCTAGACACAGTTTCAAACTTGATGACACTACACTCCAATATATGCATTCTTGCTGACTTAAACACATGATTTGGCAAACCCAATATGCTGCATCAAACTACTATCATCACTGGCCTAGAACTACTGAAGCTGAGTCGGATCTTCAACAAACCCACACATCACTGGACACAGCTTAGATGTCATTTTTTCAAACACAGAACTAGTTACCTTTTAAAGGAGTACTCCAGTCACATAATCATACCACCATCTGGTAGCCTTCCAAAACCACACAGATCAACATACCTAGGGTCACCTTACATGCATTCACCTATCGACCATGGAACAACACAATTTTGAACATTTAGAAACACAACTAACTTCCACCACAGATCTAGGCACAATAAATTCCCTTGAAAAATGTTACGAGTGGGTCCAGGAAGTGTTTGATATCATAATACCACTAACAACAACAAAACAGGACAAAAGAAAACAAGAATCTTGGAGGAATGCTGAACTAAAGAAGATAAAGCAAATTTCAAAGCTGTAATTCACCTGACTAAAACAAATAGTAATCGAGACAAACTTCACCTACACAAACTTAACAGAATATGCAAGTCAACAATCAAAAAAGTAAAAAAAGGTACTATGTGCAAATAAAGAATTTTATAAAACTCTCACTGAATTTCAGAAACTTAAATCCACAGCAGAAACTCGTCCCATAACTCAAGAATTTACTAACTGGTAAATCCTTACACAACCAAAGGAGACATATGGACTCCTATTTAAAGCAAAGAAAAACCACTAGTACAAACCCATTTCCAACAATCCACACTATGGGTAGGCTAACCTAACCTCTGCATTCCTACAAACAACTATCACAAAGTGAATTTATGGATCTGGTCAAAGCAAGCAGGCCAGCTTGCTGCACATCTGACCATTGTTCAGCACAAATCTTAAAGAACATTCTTTTTTCATCTACCTCTGCTGCCACACCAGTTAGAAAAATTCTCAATAATTCTTTAACTACAGGAATCTTTCCAGAAGACTTCAAGAAAGCATACACATACTCATTATTAAAGAAATCAAACCTGGACACTCATGACCTAAACAACTATAGACCGATTACAAATGGACCCTTCCTCAGCAAATTGACAGAAAGAGCAGCAATCTCCCAGATGTCACAATTCATTGAAGATAACTCCATACTTTCCGACTTCCAAATAGGATTTCGTCCAGGAAGCGGCACAGAATCTGCCCTCATCGCCATCTAGAATGACCTTAACAACACAGTAGTGTGGAAGGGGGTCACACATAACTTCTCTTGGACCATTCAGCTGCCTTTGACACAGTTGACCATGACACTCTAATCCAAAGACTCTATGAAGCCGGCATAGAGGGGACATCTTCCAACTGGATCACATCCTACCTTCAAAACAGGGCAAATGTCATCCGAAGTCCCCCTTTCTCATTGAAACCATACATCACAAAAGCTAGGGTCCCTCAAGGCTCTATCATCTCACCAATGCTTTTCAACATTTTCATGAAGTCATTACCGGCAATGATCAATGAATTTCCGCTCACCTGCTATAACTATTCAAATGACACACCAATACTCCTTAAACTGTAACGCCCCAAAGACATTAGAAATTTGAAAATCTTCAGTTGCCTCTGAGACATTGATCAGTGGATGACATGGAGCCACCTCAAATTGAATGCTTCAAAAACTGGAATACTCACATGTGGCAATTGGAAAAATGATGACCCACTCCACGCCTGACAATCTGGGACCACCTCCTACAGTATCTAAGGAAGTAAGAAACTTTAGAGTTACCATGGACTCCAAATTATCAATGAATGCCAAGTGGTCAAGTTAGCAAGATCAAACTTAAATTCTATTAAAACCATGGGATCAATCTTCCCCCACCTACGATTTCCAAACATGGTCCAGGCTACTATCTCTCTTGTACTGTCTAAACTTGATTATGCCAATTGCCTCTACCTCAGATCATCTTTATCATCTAAGGAAAAACTACAACTAATTCAGAACTCTGCTGCCAAACTACTACTACATGTAAAGCCACAAGCCCACATCTCCCCTGCCTTGAGTGCCCTACATTGGTTACCAGTTGCCAGAAGATCCACCTTCAAGCTAGTTTGTAGCTCCCAGAAAGCCATACATAGAACAGGACCATTTTTTATCAGGAATAAAATCCCCAAATACATATAAAAAAGGAACCTTTGCTCAAGATTGGCACCTCGTCTCAAACCCCAGCACACGAGAAAAACAAAACATGGGTGGGTCATCTTTCTCTGTTCAAGCAACCAAATTATGGAACTCATTACCCCCAAACATAAGAGCCACTGATAACTATCTTATCTTAAGAAGACTACTCATGCATTGGCTCTTTCCTACATGACTACCACACTCAAAGCCAAATGTACAGCATATGCATGTGCATGCAAACATGTATAATTTTATTACAGTATGTATTTACACGTGCATTTCTTTATACAGATATATATATATATATATATATATATATATATATATATGCTACTTATGTTTTAGAATATATGGATATTCTTAAGGTCTGCTTAACAAATGTATTTATCATTTATAGTTAAAAAAAAAAAAATATATATATATATATATATATATATATATATATATATATATATATATTACCTACTGGCGGTCGCCAGTAGGTATATATAGTTAGGATTTTTTCTCTATGGGATTTTTGAAAATTCTATGTCTAATAACTTTGGAGTTTGTGGACGGAATTGGCTGAAATTTTCAGGAAAATGGAACATTTTGTTTCTGAGCAGCCCCTGACAATTTGGGGGGGTTTCATCAAGGGGGGGCCGAGAAAAAAGGGGGGTTCCAAAACAATTTTTTCCCATGTTAATTTCCATAGCGCGGTTGGCCTTACTTTTAGCTCGAACGGCTGAATGGATTTGCACGAAACTTGGCAAAATTGTAGGGACTGTTAGCCCGATGTGCTAACAGTCCTACTTATTACAAAGGTATGGCACACCTGAAGCCATCTTGATTGGAATAAAGTGGTAACTCTTAAAACATTTAATTTAAAAAGAAACAACATGAGGGGGTATATTTTGCCATAGAAAGTATGATTAGTGCTGCAGAATGAAAAATTAGGGCACATTTTGAGTGACTTCTCAAATCCTTTTCTATTTCATTAAAACATTCTGACATGCAGTCTCCCAAAATGGCCACCAGAGACAAAAGAGCCCAAATATAGCCCAAATATCACCCAGATGTAGCGCAAGTATAGCCCAATGACAGAATGTCCCAGAGTGTTCTAAAGAACAACTAGAGCGCTAAAAGTCCTACTTATTACAAAGGTATAGCACACCTGGAGCCATCGTGATGGGAATAAAGTGGTAACTCTTAAAACATTTAATTTAAAAAGGAACAAAATGAGGGGGTATATTATGCAATAGAAGGTATTATTAGTGCTGCAGAAAGAAAAATTAGGGCACATTTTGAGTGACTTTTCAAATCCTCTTCTATTTCATTAAAAAATTCTGACATGCAGTCTCCCAAAATGGCCACCAGAGACAAAAGAGCCCAAATGTAGCCCAAATATCACCCAGATGTAGCCCAAGTATAGCCCAATGACAGAATGTCCCAGAGTGTTCTAAAGAACAACTAGAGCGCTAACAGTCCTACTTATTACAAAGGGATGGCACACCTGAAGCCATCTTGATTGGAATAAAGTGGTAACTCTTAAAACATTTAATTTAAAAAGGAACAAAATGAGGGGGTATATTTTGCCATATGAATTATGATTAGTGCTTCAGAAAGAAAAATTAGGGCACATTTTGAGTGACTTCTCAAACCCTCTTCAATTTCATTAAAAAATTCTGACATACAGTCTCCCAAGATGGCCACCAGAGACAAAAGAGCCTAAATGTATCCTAAATATCACCCAGATGTACCCCAAGTATAGCCCAATGACAGAATGTCCCAGAGTGTTCTAAAGAACAACTAGAGCGCTAACAGTCTTACTTATGACAAAAGTATGGCACACCAGAAGCCATCTTGATTGGAATGAAGTGGTAAGTCTGAAAACACTCAATTTAAAAAGGAACAACATGAGGGGGTTAATTTTGCCATAGAAAGTATGATTAGTGCTTCAGAAAGAAAAATTAGGGATCATTTTGAGTGACTTCTCAAATCCTCTTCTATTTCAATAAAAAAATTCTGACATGCAGACTGAAACATGCACTTTGAATACCAGCAGCAGACGTCCCTGGTGAGCAGTAGCTTTACTACAGTGATCTAATGTGCAACTAGAGTGCTAACATTCAGAATTTATGGCAAATGTGTGACACATCTGAATGCCTTCTTGATGGAACCAAAGTAAACAAGCATTGAAAATGCAATAGATCTCGCCCTCATTTAAGTTAAAGCCATTCTATTTGTAATGAGGTGGCTTTTTAGCTTTGCTTTTATTAGTGTTTTTTCAACTTTCATGTAAATAACATGCATCTGTATGCATATAAGTATATGTATGCATGCATTTATGTTTGTATTTATATAGATATACAGATGATATATGTTTATATATGTATGTATATATATATATATTCACTGAAAAACACCATAGGCTATAGACCATATATAGTTAGGAATTAGCATTTACAAAACCTTGAAAATTCACTGAAAAAACCATAGGTTATAGACCATATATAGTTAGGAATTAGCATTTACAAAACCTTGAAAATTCACTGAAAAAACCATAGGTTATAGACCATATATAGTTAGGAATTCGCATTTACAAAACCTTATTTTACTCACACAAAACCATTGAAATTCCATATATAGTTAGTTGCACTAACTATATATCGCGCACCCGCAATCCACTGCTGATGATGTCACATATTACATCATTCATGACATGGTCAGTGACATCACTGATGACATCACTGATGACATCTCAAATGACATCACTGATGACATCACTGATGACAACATCCAGTGACTGTATGTTTCTGTAAAGTTAAAATATGTCTTACATATTGAAGAATGAGTGGATGTATAAGTGTCTGGATAAAGGATTTAGTAGGTGCATGACTGACTGTATGAGTGAGTGATTAAATGTGTCTCACTGAGTGCATGGGTTAGTGACTAAACTGTCTTAATTTGTGCATCATTATGTCTGTTGTTCTGTAAACTGTTGCATGTGTTGATAAGTAGCTATATGAGTAACTATATGGGTTATTGATTGGTTGCCCAAGTATTTGTATGGGAGACTGAGTGTGTGTGTGGGTGGCTGGGAGGTGTATGACTCTGTGCATAGATGTGTGAGCAGTTGATTCACTAGATGTATGGTTTCATAAGTGCATGTGGAAACAGCTGTATGGGCGGTTGACTGTGTGCATGAGTGTATTGGTGAGTGAATGGATATCTCAGTGCTACATGTCAAAGTAAGTACATATGTAAAACACAGTACATGTGAGAGTTGACATATATAAATAACTGTGCATAAGAGCCAGTGAATGTGTGAGTGGCTGTATGGATCATTGTGAACTTGTATCAGGGATTGTATAAGAGAGTAAATATGTGTTAGTATATGTTTGAATAAGTAAAGTTTGTATAACTGTATAGTTGAGGAAATGGAGGTGTGATTGATTCTTTGCATGACTGACTAGGTGTGTGAGTAACTCCATGGATGAGTGACAGTCTGTGAGTGTCTGTTTACACTGATTGTATCTAAGGTTATATTAGAGTCTGAAGAGGTTCATCGTATTATCACATGAATGATATCATCAGTGATGTGATCAGTAATGTCAAATGAGATGTCATCAGTGATGTCATTTGAGATGTCATCAGTGATGTCATCAGTGATGTCACTGACCATGTCATGAATGATGTAATATGTGACATCATCAGCAGTGGATTGCGGGTGCGCGATATATAGTTAGTGCAACTAACTATATATGGAATTTCAATGGTTTTGTGTGAGTAAAATAAGGTTTTGTAAATGCGAATTCCTAACTATATATGGTCTATAACCTATGGTTTTTTCAGTGAATTTTCAAGGTTTTGTAAATGCGAATTCCTAACTATATATGGTCTATAACCTATGGTTTTTTCAGTGAATATATATTTACCTACTGGCGGTAGCCAGTAGGTATATATAGTTAGGACCTGTTTCCATAGGAAATCCCCAACATTCTATTGGGAATAACTTTGGCCCTGGTTGATGAATCTTCGCAAATTTCTCAAAGAAGATGGCTCGCTCCGCTCCTTCCCTGAAAATTTGGGGGGGATTCGTCAAGTGGGGGCTGAGAAAAAAGGGGGGGGTCCCAAAACGTGTTTTCCCCATGTTAATTTCCATAGGACCTTTAGACTCAGCTACAGCTTGAACTGCTGAAGGGAATTACACCAAACTTGTCAAAATGGTAGTGTCTGGTATGCAGATCACGCTTTTGGTAAAATAGTGTAAATCCCTCCAGTGGTTCTTGAGAAAATTAGAAGAGAAATCAATTATATATCTATAAGTGCGCACGGGCGATTTTTCGCGATTTTTTTTTGGGGGGGGGGGGTTGGGGTGCTTCTCTCTTTCATTTTTATGTTTTTAATTTAATTTCGAGGGTGCCCACCCCTCGTTTTGCACCCCGAGATCACCGCCGCCGCCTGAGCTGCCTTAAGATGGCCGCCGCCTTGTTGTGGGCGGGGCCGGGAGGACAATTTTGAAGTCCCCTGGCAGGTGCCAACCCTGCCAGGGTCATTGCCGCCCTAAGATCGAGTGCCCACCTCGATTTATTGTCTTTTTAAAAGAGCCGGTGCCCACCCGGCATTTGCTGCTTATCCCCCGCCTACGAGTGCCTGGAACGGGCCGCTGCGCTGCCCGCGATGACCCGGAAGTGTTCAGGCCCGGCGGCCAATCATAGCGCGATCCTAGGAGAGGTGGCCAGAAGTCCCGCCCCGCAGTCTGAGGAGAGACGAGGGGCCCGGCGCCTGAAGGTGCAGGCGGGGCTCCGTTGTGGAAGAGGAGCCCGCGCCGCCAACTGGAGAAGCCTTAGAGAGTTGCCTGGTTCCCCCGCGAGGCTCTCCCGAGTGAGAGAGCCCCGCCCGCCGCCGGAGAAGGACACCCGGTCCGCAGGGGAGCTCCCGCCACAGGTCCAGGTGAGTGGCGGCCCGGGCAGTTGATCCACAAGGGAGGGAGGGCGTCGGGACAAGTTCATCATTATGGATGTTAATACTAACATACATAAAACATGTATTTATTCATAATATTTTATAGAGTATACTCAGCCACAAAGGTATCAGTGCACTTTAACAGTAACATATTACAAGAAACCGGGTCAAATAGGTGAAACCCCGATTCTGTCATGCTGGGAGCTGGGCGGAAGAAGGTCTGTGTTAATGTTTTTACTTTTTGGGATTTCGGAATTTTGAGGATGAGCATCTTGCATTCGTTGCACATCTGTGAGTTGTAGCTCTGAAGTGATTTTCTGAAGGGGAGCGGTGTGGCGCCCTGGCCGAAGCTGCTGACTCTGATGGCGGGGCTCACAGTTCGATCCTCAGTGCCGACGGAAGCTCAGCTCTGCATCATGTGACTCTTGACAAAAGCTCACTTAATCTCCCCAACGGCCCCCAGTGCCCTGAAACCTTAAGGGGTGATATCTTCGTGCTTTACAAATATGGGTTAAAGGTACAGAAATTCGGCCTGGGCTGAAACTTGAGGCCATGGAGTTGAACAATAGAAAAGAGCTTCAGCTTTTGGCAAATCCATCATTGGAATTGCAGATATATGTATTTCTGCAACTAATCAGTAAGCGTTGTATCTAGTGCCGGAGGAAAGGCTGCCTATAGTTCCAAGCAAAAGCATCTATAGGTTGGTGACGTGGCTAAAACATAAAGTAAAGTACATGTCCTAAGATTGTTGATGTGGTGCACTTGTAGCTAGCAGGCACCAGAGTGTCCTCTGTAGCACACCAACAGTAACGCGGAATCTCTCTTCTGTGTGCTGTGCACTTTTGTGTGTCTGTGTAGATCTAAGGCACAGAAATTCTGTTAGAAAAATTAGCAAAGGTAAGACCGAGTAAGAGGAAGATGACATTACCAGGGGTTCCTTGGAAGATGGGGGCCCTCGGCAGTTGTCCACTTTGCCCTTAAAACATAAACACGACTAACCCGTTTTTAAGCTTGAATTCACTGAGTGCAACCGCTGCTGCATACCTTCTCTATCTTTCCACCCGGCAGGGCGGGTGCCGTGGAGCAACCTGCTGCGGCTGGAGCTGCCTCCTACTGATCCGCACGGAGGTGCAGCCAGAGCCGCCTCTACCTTTTCGCAGTAGGTAATATAAAAAAAATATATATATATATATATATTTTTTTTTTTTGACGGAGAGGAAGTGTCAAAAAATTCGACTTATATATATATATATATATATTAGCTTTTAAAAAACCAATGAAATTCACTGAAAAAACCATAGGTTATACACTATATATAGTTAGGAATTAGCCTTTAAAAAACCAATGAAATTCACTAAAAAACCATAGGTTTTAGGCCTTATATAGTTAGGAATTAACATATAAAAAACCATTGAAATTCCTCCTATATAGTTAGCTGGACATTTTATTGATATAAAACCAATCAAATTCGACATATAGTTAGGTGCACTAACTATATATTTCGCGCATCCGCAATCCAATGCTGATGATGTCACATATTACATCATTCATGACATGGTCAGTGACATCACTGATGACATCACTGATGACAGCTCATTTAACATCAATAATTACACCACTGATGATATACTTCATGTGATAATACAATGCACCTCCTTACACTCTAATACACCTAGTGTAAAATACAGAGTATCATTTTTGAAAGTATTGACACACCAATACCATTTACTACATACCCACTAACTGATTCCTACGTCTACATGCACATTCATTCATTCACCCACAAGGTCATTCGTACATACTGTCACTCATCATTGCAACACTATCATATGCACTCATACACCTATGCAGACACTCACACACTGCCACTCATCCATGGAGTTACTCACACACCTACTCAGTCCTGTAAAGAATCAATCACACTTTGATTTCTTCATCTATACAGTTAAACACAGAACAGCTTACATTTTCACAGATATACAAACACATACTTACTCACTTATACAATCAAATCCTTCATCCATACTCTTATACATCCTCTCATTCTTCAATATGGAAAACATATTTAAACTTTACAAAAACACACAGACACTGGATGATGTCATCAGTGATGTCACTGACCATGTCATGAATGATGTAATATGTGACATCATCAACATTGGATTGCGGATGCGCGAAATATATAGTTAGTGCACCTAACTATATGTCGAATTTCATTGGTTTTATATCAATAAAATGTCCAGCTAACTATATAGGAGGAATTTCAATGTTTTTTTATATGTTAATTCCTAACTATATAAGGCCTAAAACCTATGTTTTTTTTGTGAATATATATATATATATATATATATATATATATATATAGTGTCACTTCTATCCCTTGCTGAACGCAGAGCAGAATTGATCTGACAGAAAAGGGTTCCATCCTAGTAGCTCCCTCTCTGTCAAGTTCTGGCTCCTGCATGAGGTTAGTAGCTGGCAGGGACCTCGTTGGCCTTCAGGCCCCCGCGGTCCTCAACATTGGCAGTGGGTGCCTTGGGTTGGGTCCAGGGCACCCGCACTATAGTCCGGGCCCCTGGAGAAGGGGTCCCCCGGGACCAAAATCAGCCTGGGCCCCCCTCCCACAATTTGTTTTTAAAGGCCGGGCCTCGGGTTGGGGTCTCTGAGGCTGAAATCAGCCCAGGAGGGGGGCTACTCAGCCCCCCTCCATTGATTTATTACATTTTATTTTAAAAGAGGCTGGGCCAGAGTGATGGGTTCCCCAGGGGGGAAATCGGGCTGGGTAGGGAGCTGTGTGCCCTTCCTCTCCTATTGCAAAAAGGTCGGGCCCCGGGGAATCCGGTCCCTGGGGTCCAAATCAGCCCAGGGAAGGGGGCCACGCAGCCCTCCTCCTGTAAAAAAACGAATGCGGGACAGGCAAGTCGCTAGAGGCACGCCCCTTTTCTCCAGTTCTCTGCAAATGCCATTCCTGGCACAGTGCTTGTTGGGGAATGAAGTCCCTTTGCCTCCAGAGGGTACTTGGGGACCAACAAGACCTCCTGTTAGCTCCAGTAAGTCCCAAACAGTGGGATTATTGAGAGGTGGTCGGAGGCCATTTCCCTTTTTCCATAATGCTGCAAACACGCCTTCTGGCGCACTACTAGTTAGGGTGTGGTAAATTTAAATTACCTATACTTAATTTATGCGGTAAAGTTCAATAAGAATAACTCAGTCAAAAATAAGAGGCAGAGTCCGTGGCATCTGAGTTTTATGAAGGTTTTATTCCTTAAAAAGGAATTGGTTCGAACCAGGTATCATGTTCCATCACCACAAGGGTTCAGGAAGGGAATGGACATGGACATGTACAATGCTTTATTAACAGGATATCATATATATAGTCAATGCATACAGTAGTGTTGAATGCAGAAGGCGTAACAGCTGAGAGAAACGAGATAAGAACACATGTACGTAACAGAAGGCGTGCATGAGGGCGTGCACGGAGGTGTGTGCTAGACAACGTCACTTGAAACGTATCACAGGTGGGTGGATCCATAGAAGAATCCTGCAGTGTCAGCAGAAATATGTGGCAGAGATGCGCGCGCAGCAGCATGACGTGTGATTGACGTGGAACTGGAGGGTGAAGGGGACTTGACATTTAGCCCTACATGAGGAGACGGAAGTCTGGGGTGTCAGAACAACCTAATCCCAAATCATATCTAATATCTTGTGTTTGAGGAACTGTATTATCTAGAAGGAAAGGTCTCTCGGCCAGAGGCTATTCTATACTGACTACTAATGCGTGCATATGTGACTTCGTGTCTACGTGTAAAGCAAGGGGGCCATGGGCCTACCATGGTAACAGGAGCTATGAATTACTTGCATGGAGACAGAAAGGCCGGGCCCTTTGCTCTGCAGCTGGGAAGGATGTTTTCCTAAACTACTAGACAGGAATGTATTTTCGAGGAGCGGAGCAGATAACTTGAAGGCTGAATACAGTCTTGGCAGGCAGGCAGGTCGAGCCAGGCACCGCTCGCCGCACAGGGAGTAAGGCAGAGGTCAGGAAGCAGCAGACTGTAGTTTTCAGAAACAGAAGGCAGAAAGGGCTCGATGGCAGGAATCAGGGCCTAACTCACCAGAGCTAGTAAAACATGAAAGTGCACCATGTAAAGACGTTGGCAAGGCACACTTAGGAACTGAATATCCGACCCATTCATGGTGGATCTGAAAGAGGACATGTTAACGTTGGACGTAAATGTATTTGCGTCTTCATAGCTGGAAGTGGAGGGAACATACATGTACTTGAAGCACGTACATGGAGCCGTTGGGGTCTACGATAGGGGACACAATTGACCATAAAATTCATATTACCTCAAGGGGATGAAGTCCCCTTGAATACTGTAGGTCTTTGGGGGCCAACACGCCCTCCTATTACCTCCAGTAAGTCCTAAACACAGGATTGCTGAGATAGTCAGAGGCCACGTCCCTTTTCTCCACCAGTCTGTAAATGCACCTCCTGGCTCACTACTGGTTGGAGGGTGTAGTCTTCTTGGCTGCTGAAGGTCCGTGGGGGCCAACAAGCTCTCCTGTTACCTCCAGTAAATCTCACGCAGCGGGATTGCTAAAAGGTCTTCGAAGGCAACACCCCCTTTTTCCCCCACTCTCCAAATGAGCCTCCTGGCGCACTACTGGTTGGGGGCATGAAGTCCTCTTGGAACACGCGCCCCCACAATTCACTGCTTATGACCTCACATATTGAGTGGGTACGGTAGTAATTTTGTAGAGATATCAGTGATGTTATTTGAGATGTCATCAGTGATGTTACTGACCATGTCATGATTGATGCAATATGTGAGGTCATAAGCAGTTCATTGAGGGGGCGTGAGTTGTAGAGTGGTGTGGCTCACTGGTTAGAGGCGGAAGACCCGGAAGCAGAGAACGGCCCGGGACCAGGGTTCAATTTCAGACGCGGCAGGGTCGTGGAACAGGGTCAGCGGACTCGATAATTCCCGCCTCGGTGTCTACTCTAACCAGAGATCACACTCCGCAACTCTGGGCATAAGCTTGCCTCATCTCTACAACGGCCCCCCACATTCGCCGGGGATGCCTGGTTTCACCTTGGAGATACCCAATAGGGACCATCTCACAGGGATAGCCAGGACGGGTTCCCCAGCGGTCTACAGCGCCATGACGCCTCAGGGCAGCAGTGCGCTTTACAAGACACATACATACATACATACAGTTGTAAATAGTCCAGCTAACTAGAACTGCTGAATTTCTCTGGTTTTGTACGAGTGAAATGTTAGTATAACTACAAAATCCCTGTAACTTTGGTTTGCTTTTGGTGAATATATATATATATATATATATATATATATATATATATATATATATATGCTATTTTATGCTTAACATATATATATATAGGTCACTGCATAGTTTTCATATAAGTTGTTTGATTAGTTGCATATGGGTCACTGTTTTTTTAAACTATCACAATATGTGAATATAATGATAGCACTTGCATCTATATGTGCTTCACTATTAAAAATATTGAGGAAATTATAAATACAAAACAAATATAAACAAGCATTGGAAATGCAATAGGTCTCGCATTAGGAAAGTTTGAGCTATTGGTATTGTAAATGACACTTTTTTTATTTATGTGTTGGTTTTGAAAGTAGCAAAATTAATAGCTTTGTCAGTTACAATGTCAATAGCTTTAACTTTTGCAAATGAGACACCTATAGCATTTGTAATGCAATGTGTGTTGTATTTACGTGACTTAGATGTCTTGATATTACAAATAACAATGGCTTTTAATTTTGTAAATAATTAATACTTAAATAAAAGTTATTGTAATTTATAATGGCAATAGCTTAAACATTTGTAAATAACTTTTGTGAAGATTATGTTCAGTGTATTTTATTGTGACGAAAATCCAGGAACATTGCATTTGCACCTACACACACACAGAGCCACACACATATAGATGTGGTGGTGGTGGATCTGGGGGATATGGTGGTGGTGGATGTGGTGGTGGTGGTAATGGTGGATGTGGTGGTGATGGTGGTGGAGATGGTGGTGGATGTGGGTTGGATGTGGTGGTGGATGTGGTGGTGGTGGTGGTGGTGGAGGAGGTGGTGGATGTGGTGGTGATGTGGTGGATGTGGTGAAAGTGGTGGTGGATGTGATGGTGGATGTGGTGGTGGAAGTGATGGTGGTGGGTGTGGTGGATGCGGTGGTGGATGAGATGGTGGATGAGATGGCGGATGAGGTGGCGGATGAGGTGGTGGATGTGGTGGTGGATGTGGTGGTGGATGTGGTGGTGGATGTGGTGGTGGATGTGGTGGTGGATGTGGTGGTGGTGGTGGATGTGGTGGTGGTGGATGTGGTGGTGGATGTGATGGTGGATGTGGTGGTGGTGGTGATGGTGGATGTGGTGGTGGATGCGGTGGATGTGGTGGTGGTGGATGTGGTGGATGCGGTGGTGGTGGTGGATGCGGTGGTGGGGGATGGGGTGGTGGTTGTAGTGGATGTGGTGGTGGTGGTGGATGCGGTGGTGGTGGATGCGGTGGTGGTGGATGCGGTGGTGGTGGATGCGGTGGTGGTGGATGCGGTGGTGGTGGATGAGGTGGTGGATGAGGTGGTGGATGAGGTGGTGGATGTGGTGATGGTGGATGTGGTGGATGTGGTGGTGGTGGATGTGGTGGTGGTGGATGCGGTGGTGGTGGATGTGGTGGTGGTGGATGTGGTGGTGGATGTGGTGGTGGATGTGGTGGTGGATGTGGTGGTGGATGTGGTGGTGGTGGATGTGGTGGTGGTGGATGTGGTGGTGGAGGATGTGGTGGTGGAGGATGTGGTGGTGGTGGATGTGGTGGTGGTGGATGTGGTGGTGGTGGATGTGGTGGTGGATGCGGTGGTGGATGCTGTGGTGGATGTGGCGGTGGATGTGGATGTGATGGTGGATGTGGTGGTGGTGAAGTGGTGGATGTGGTGGCGGTGGTGGTGGATGTGGTGGTGATGGTGGATGCGGTGGATGTGGTGGTGTTGGATGCGGTGGATGTGGTGGATGCGGTGGTGGTGGTGGATGTGGTGGTGGTGGATGGGGTGGTGGTTGTAGTGGATGTGGTGGTGGGTGTAGTGGATGTGGTGGTGGGTGTGGTGGTGGTGGTGGATGTGGTGGTGGTGGTGGTGGATGCGGTGGTGGTGGTGGATGTGGTGGTGGTGGTGGTGGATGCGGTGGTGGATGCGGTGGTGGATGAGGTGGTGGATGAGGTGGTGGATGAGGTGGTGGTGGTGGATGTGGTGGTGGTGGTGGTGGTGGTGGTGGATGTGGTGGTGGTGGATGTGGTGGTGGATGTGGCGGTGGTGGATGTGGTGGTGGTGGATGTGGCGGTGGTGGATGTGGTGGTGGTGGTGGATGTGGTGGTGGATGTGGCAGTGGATGTCATGGTGGATGTGGATGTGATGGTGGATGTGGTGGTGGTGGATGCGGTGGTGAAGTGGTGGTGGATGTGGTGGTGATGGTGGATGTGGTGGCGGATGTGGTGGATGCGGTGGTGGTGGTGGATGGGGTGGTGGTTGTAGTGGATGTGGTGGTGGGTGTAGTGGATGTGGTGGTGGGTGTGGTGGTGGTGGTGGATGTGGTGGTGGTGGATGTGGTGGTGGTGGATGCGGTGGTGGATGCGGTGGTGGATGCGGTGGTGGATGAGGTGGTGGATGAGGTGGTGGATGAGGTGGTGGATGAGGTGGTGGATGTCATGGTGGATGTGATGGTGGATGTGGAGGTGATGGTGGATGTGATGGTGGATGTGATGGTGGATGTGATGGTGGATGTGATGGTGGATGTGGTGTTGATGGTGGATGTGGTGGTGGATGAATGAATACCTTCTTCTATAGCGCATGGCTACTCTTGAGCATCCCAGCGCTGTAAGACAAAGGGAAATGAGAGACACTATTGGAAAAGGTGTGTCTTTAAGCGCTTCCTGAAAGCAAGGTGGTTCGACTCGTGCCTGATGACATCTGGGAGTGGTGGTGGTGGATGTGGTGGTGGTGGATGTGGTGGTGGTGGATGTGGTGGTGGATGCGGTGGTGGATGTGGCGGTGGATGTGGCGGTGGATGTCATGGTGGATGTGGATGTGATGGTGGATGTGGTGATGGTGGATGCGGTGATGGTGGATGCGGTGGTGGTGGATGGGGTGGTGGTTGTGGTGGTGGGTGTGGTGGTGGTGGTGGATACGGTGGTGGTGGATGTGGTGGTGGATGTCATGGTGGATGTCATGGTGGATGTGGAGGTGATGGTGGATGTGGTGGTGGTAGTGGATGTGATGGTGGATGTGTTGTTGATGGTGGATGTGGTGGTGGATGCAGTGGATGCGATGGTGGTGGATTGGTAACGGGATTGGCCCGGCTCATTGGTAACATCCCTGCCCGTACTTCTGTCAGAGCCTACCGAGAAGAGCTTCACTGGCTCCCCATTCTACGACGCATTGACTTCAAAATTCTGACCCTGACATTTCGGGCCATTCATGGTATCGGCCCGATATATCTGAGAAAGCGTCTCAAAATTTCTGCATCAGTTAGACATCTCAGATCCAACAACCTTCGTCTGCTGATGGTTCCCAGATTCAAGCTTTCTCGGACAGGCGGCAGATCTTTCACCATCACTGCCGCCAAGCTTTGGAATAGTCTCCCCCTGGACCTCAGGTTCTGTGAATCCGAGCCAACCTTTCGCCGCAAACTTAAGACGTGGTTATTCACTAAGCGGTAGGACCTGGTTCGGTTGGACCCTCGCTTTTTTCCAGTCTTTCTGTGAGATATGATCCTGGTTTCTCTTCATGGGGACAATCTTGTAATCTTAGCGCCGGGACACCTCCGTCTGAGGTAGCTGTGCGCTCTATAAGCTTCATAAATAAATAAATAAATAAATAAATGCGGTGGATGTGGTGATGGTGGATGCGGTGGTGGTGGATGGGGTGGTGGTTGTGGTGGATGTGGTGGTGGATGTAGTGGTGGTGGGTGTGGTGGTCCTGTGGGTTCCATAAGGGTTTGTGACAGAGAAAAGATGATCTTATTTCAATAACATACACGGCCCTTCAACCTGATTGTTGCCCTGGTAACGGACGCCGTTGAAACGCTGCTGAAGGAGCGGTGGTGGTGGAATAGGCAGAATCCTGGTGAGGAATCCTAGGGGCAGACGGAGGATGGAGAAGGACAGCGGGTGGGGATAGATCCGGGGCAAGGGGTGAAGGGGTGGCATATCTAACATTACATCCCTGAGTGCCAAGCATTGTTGTACATTACCGTGCCAGAGTTCAGCAAGAAACGAGATGTTATTTAAAAAAAAAAGTTACCCTTACCGTGCGTATGTATATAATGTAGGTGTATCGATGTTTATTCAGAAGTTCAAGTTTGCCGGCATGGTAGACTAATACATTTACAGATGTTAGTATCGTGCGTATATAGGCTAATGGTCAGGAACATTAACTTAGGACTCTGTGTCAAAGAACAGTCACCGCCATTGTAAAATGGTGTAAAACGATACAGCATAGCGCTGCATTATAGCTCTTTCAAGTTCATTACATGGAACATTTGTATAATAAACACAATTGAGTAATAAATACAATAAAGGGTGTGGGTGGTAATTGTTCCAGACAAGCATGAGAAAGGCTAAATAATGATGCCGCAGCACAATGGAGTGAGCATAGGAAGAGGCCAATGGAACAAAAACAAGCTTTGCTCGGACTAAAAAGGAAATGCTAACAGGAAATAAACAAAACATAACAGTAAATAAACTAAACCAAACACTGAGTTGAGTATCCAGGTAACGTAAGAGGAACTGCACTAGCTATAGATGAGGAGCAGAAGGGTGAAAGTAAAGATCGCAAGGATAGTAAGGAAGGACAGGGTATTGGTAATGGTGCAGCAGACAAGAGAGGCCAAGAAGCTCATCTCAGTGGGTGGGTGAGCGCCGTGAAAGCAACAGGTCTGAGCGGAGGGCAGTGCCTCTTTCTGCTTCACTCGAAGCACACAGGCAAAGGAGGGGGTGGGGGGGGGGGGCAATGCTGCGTTTGTTCTCAGAGGGTAGGGGAAGGGCCCCAAACGTGAAGCGGGAGGGGGAATACCCAGAAATACTAGTAACGTACATGAAATTAAGTGTTCTAAAATAAAGAGTGTGCAGTGCACTCTGATGTACATACAGCACTGTAAATTATATCATGCATTGCACGTTAGGTTGTACAGGGCTGTGAAAGTCCACCCATCCAACGTGAAGCGATACAGAGCCCTGCTACAGTGTGGTGGCAAAGTGGGAAATAAAAAGCAACCAACAACAAGGGAGGAGTTGCACATCGCCGAGCAGAAGTAAAGACCCGTGTGTTAAAGGGCGGTGCTCTGTTGTGCAAGCAGCTCCAACATAGTGAATATGACGAGCCGCATAAAAAAAACAAGCGCAGCACTCTCTCCCAGGATGCCAGACGAAGGGCCGAGTTCAAGTCTAAATAAATAAAACATTTCACAAAGGCACACACACGAGAGATGAGTCATGGGGTACTTACAATTTTCAGCCTGATAGTCTGGCACAAACTGCTCGTCATTGTCAGGTACCTGTGCTGAAGAGAGAGAGAGAGAAACAAAACGGAGGGCATTGCTGTGGGGAGGGGGGAGGAGAAATGCGACACAGCCGAAACTGGAAGCACGGCCGGCCGGCCATGAAAGCCTTTGATCCGGCAGGGGGTGGAGCGGCACCAAGCAGTGAGGGGAGAGAGAGTGGGGAGAGGGCGGAGCAGGAAGAGCTGCTCTCGGCAGGCTGGGGAACAGATGCTGCTGGGGAACTGATGAGGGGAGGTGCCCTGAAGAAATGCGACACAACAGGCAGGGTAGGGGGCGGAGGGGGGGTGTGGGAGGAGTGCGGCTGAGGGAAAAGACATGCAAGGCAGGCGGCTGGGGGTATGTGCACGCGCTTTTAATGTCAATGCGCATGCGCATTGAGCTTGAATTTCACGGGCACTGCAAGGAATCGCCATCGATTCCTTGCAAGTTGGTTAAAGTCTGTTTAAGCCCCCATAGTCTCGCAAGCTCAATGCGCATGCGCATTGACAGGCGAGACCTAAAAATGTAAATAAATCATAAAAATACACAAATAAACTAGCTTTACAAACAGCAACACCTGAAAATTTGAATGTCAAACTATCCATACATGCACATATGGAACTTTATATAATACAATTGTATATCTCTCTGTTATAGCTATGTATCTATATATTTGTTACTTTACTCCTACTTTAGAAAGAAAAAAAACATTCAACTCCCTTCAATGCACTACTGTCTCATCCTATACCTCTCTCACTCTGACTGATCCCATGCCTCATTCACTACAATACTCTCCCTAAGACCCTTTCTAAACTCTGTCCTCCTCTATCCATCCTTGACTTACCCTGAACCCAATTCTATTATGATCTCCCATATAACCCTTTCTGGACTCTTCCCCTGTATTCCTCCGTTGACTTATCCCAAACCTTATTTTATTACTGTGAACTCCCAAATAACACTATCTAGACTCTTCCCTCGTCCCATACCTCATTTTACTCCTATGATCTAACTAATCACCCTTTCCAGACTCTTTCCTCCACTATCCCTCCTTTGACTCATCCATGGATGTCGATTCATCAAAATGCTAGGGGTTCCGGAAGTGACATAACATGCCATGTGGCCCCAGCCTGATGTCACAGGAAGGGACATCACATGAGCTTTGAGGTGATGACATCACAGGAAGTGATATCCCCTGCCCTTTGACCCACCCCGTCGATGTCACATGAAGTGAAATCACACAAACTGCGACCTGGGGACATCACAGGAAGTGACATCACCTGCCCTTTGGACCCCCCCATGAAATCAAAGGAGGCGACATTGCATGACCTTTGACTTTGCTATCACAGGAAGTGAAGCATCTATCTTTTGGTTAGTTACATCACACATAGAGGCTTGAAATTCTCTACAGATACAAAAGAAGTACGCTATGAACAGAAATACTTCAAATCGTTTTGAAAATGCAGCTGCATACATTGTTTCAGGTAGTATCTTCAGATATACAATTTAGATAATGTAGTGTTGATTAAGAACCTATCAAATAGTGTACAAAAGTTGAAAGAGCCAGTATCAAGTAATGTATAAAATGGGAAGGTTAATGGGCCTACAATGTACAAACACGGTCACTTTATCATTTGTTTTAGAAACTAAAGAGTACCTGCTAAATAAATCTAAGTCTTGGAACTTAGATAGCGGTGCAATTTAATGCAGGTCAAGTTCTCCCAGCAACCTCCCTTTCCATGACATGGTATACATACTTTTAAACCTGCTGAGCCATCGAACCTTCCCAAGATTTCTATCATTAATTTCTTTAGCAGAAAACATGCACACCACTGGTACAGTACACTTGTGTTGATCATGATATCTGCATGAGCAATGTAAAAAGTGTTACCAATATGGGCAGATTTTACTCACATGGACGAAGATACTGGCTGTCATGTTGATACTGCGTTACTGAGAAGAGATGCTGCTGCTTAGCTTCCTTGGAAAGAAGGCGCTGGCTGGGCGTATAGAAAGAAGCCAACAGTTCACATGTCGCCATCTAGAATTGTATCTGCTGGTATGAGCAGCAGCTGGTTCCAGTGATGATTGGGGAATCCTCTTATGTAGAGACTGACTTGAGGGTAAGTTGATGCTCAGCTAAAATGAAATCCAGAACAGGCTGCCAGTGTCACAGATACGGTGTACCGATCACTGAATAGGATACTGGCTGGTACAAAGAATAGTTGCTGTACTGATAACTGCCAGTCTTAACTGCTTCCATGCTCATGACGGAGCCGCTCCGTCATGAGCCTCGGTTGAGCTGTGCTCATGACGGAGCGGTTCTGTCATGACCCGCTTGGCGCGCCTGCGTGGCACGAATTCCGTGCCTGCGCTGGACGTTCCATTGAGCGGGCGGGGCCATGACGGAACCGCTCAATCATGAGCACAGCTCAACCGAGGCTCGTGACGGAGCCGCTCCGTCACAAGCATGCGAGCGCTGCTCGGCCCTCCCTCCCCCAGCGCTGCGGCGGAATTGCCGCTGCAGCGAAGGGGTTAGTGAGAGAACAAATAAGTGGACAGCAAGTGCTTGGATACAGGAAGTCAATGGAGCTAACGGTGCTTTGTAATACTGTTTCCATGTTCTACACATAACAAGCTGATGTGATGAAGCTGCAGATCCACTGTGATAGAAAGAAACGAAATGAACAGCAAGTTGGTGCTTTGCCAATAGTGGTTAGAAGCATGGTGGCTGCTCTCTTCTTGACCCTACATAAGTTACCGACTTCTGCAATCGCTGGCAGATATCTTCAGGTGACATAGGCCTCAAGGGGAATACAGACTGATTGAGGAGTAACCTTGCTATCAGGAGAAGGCTGATACTGCATGGCTGTGTGGTAGCTGCTGTCTTCGTGCTCCTGTATAGACTATTGGCTTCTGCGATCGCTGGCAGATATCTTCAGGTGACATAGGCCTCAAGGGGAATACAGACTGATGGAGGAGTAACTGTATTTTGCCTTGCTATCAGGAGAAGGCTGATACTGCATGGCTGTGTGGTAGCTGCTGTCTTCGTGCTCCTGTATAGACTATTGGCTTCTGCGATCACTGGCAGATATCTTCAGGTGACATAGGCCTCAAGGGGAATACAGACTGATGGAGGAGTAACTGTATTTTGCCTTGCTATCAGGAGAAGGCTGATACTGCATGGCTGTGTGGTAGCTGCTGTCTTCGTGCTCCTGCATAGACTATTGGCTTCTGTGATTGCTGGCAGATATCTTCAGGTGACATAGGCCTCAAGGGGAATACAGACTGATTGAGGAGTAACTGTATTTTGCCTTGCTATCAGGAGAAGGCTGATACTGCATGGCTGTGTGGTAGCTGCTGTCTTCGTGCTCCTGCATAGACTATTGGCTTCTGCGATCGCTGGCAGATATCTTCAGGTGACATAGGCCTCAAGGGGAATACAGACTGATTGAGGAGTAACTGTATTTTGCCTTGCTATCAGGAGAAGGCTGATACTGCATGGCTGTGTGGTAGCTGCTGTCTTCTTGACCCTACATAAGTTACCGACTTCTGCAATCGCTGGCAGATATCTTCCAGTGGCATGGGCCTCAGGGGGAATACAGACTGATTGAGGAGTAACTGTATTTTGCCTTGCTATCAGGAGAAGGCTGATACTGCATGGCTGTGTGGTAGCTGCTGTCTTCGTGCTCCTGTATAGACTATTGGCTTCTGCGATCGCTGGCAGATATCTTCAGGTGACATAGGCCTCAAGGGGAATACAGACTGATGGAGGAGTAACTGTATTTTGCCTTGCTATCAGGAGAAGGCTGATACTGCATGGCTGTGTGGTAGCTGCTGTCTTCGTGCTCCTGCATAGACTATTGGCTTCTGCGATCACTGGCAGATATCTTCAGGTGACATAGGCCTCAAGGGGAATACAGACTGATGGAGGAGTAACTGTATTTTGCCTTGCTATCAGGAGAAGGCTGATACTGCATGGCTGTGTGGTAGCTGCTGTCTTCGTGCTCCTGTATAGACTATTGGCTTCTGTGATCACTGGCAGATATCTTCAGGTGACATAGGCCTCAAGGGGAATACAGACTGATTGAGGAGTAACTGTATTTTGCCTTGCTATCAGGAGAAGGCTGATACTGCATGGCTGTGTGGTAGCTGCTGTCTTCGTGCTCCTGTATAGACTATTGGCTTCTGCAATCGCTGGCAGATATCTTCAGGTGACATAGGCCTCAAGGAGAATACAGACTGATGGAGGAGTAACTGTATTTTGCCTTGCTATCAGGAGAAGGCTGATACTGCATGGCTGTGTGGTAGCTGCTGTCTTCGTGCTCCTGTATAGACTATTGGCTTCTGCGATCGCTGGCAGATATCTTCAGGTGACATAGGCCTCAAGGGGAATACAGACTGATGGAGGAGTAACTGTATTTTGCCTTGCTATCAGGAGAAGGCTGATACTGCATGGCTGTGTGGTAGCTGCTGTCTTCGTGCTCCTGTATAGACTATTGGCTTCTGCGATCGCTGGCAGATATCTTCAGGTGACATAGGCCTCAAGGGGAATACAGACTGATGGAGGAGTAACTGTATTTTGCCTTGCTATCAGGAGAAGGCTGATACTGCATGGCTTTGTGGTAGCTGCTGTCTTCGTGCTCCTGTATAGACTATTGGCTTCTGTGATCGCTGGCAGATATCTTCAGGTGACATAGGCCTCAAGGGGAATACAGACTGATGGAGGAGTAACTGTATTTTCCCTTGCTATCAGGAGAAGGCTGATACTGCATGGCTGTGTGGTAGCTGCTGTCTTCGTGCTCCTGTATAGACTATTGGCTTCTGCGATCGCTGGCAGATATCTTCAGGTGACATAGGCCTCAAGGGGAATACAGACTGATTGAGGAGTAACTGTATTTTGCCTTGCTATCAGGAGAAGGCTGATACTGCATGGCTGTGTGGTAGCTGCTGTCTTCGTGCTCCTGCATAGACTATTGGCTTCTGCGATCGCTGGCAGATATCTTCAGGTGACATAGGCCTCAAGGGGAATACAGACTGATGGAGGAGTAACTGTATTTTGCCTTGCTATCAGGAGAAGGCTGATACTGCATGGCTGTGTGGTAGCTGCTGTCTTCGTGCTCCTGTATAGACTATTGGCTTCTGCGATCGCTGGCAGATATCTTCAGGTGACATAGGCCTCAAGGGGAATACAGACTGATGGAGGAGTAACTGCATTTTGCCTTGCTATCAGGAGAAGGCTGATACTGCATGGCTGTGTGGTAGCTGCTGTCTTCGTGCTCCAGTATAGACTATTGGCTTCTGTGATCGCTGGCAGATATCTTCAGGTGACATAGGCCTCAAGGGGAATACAGACTGATGGAGGAGTAACTGTATTTTGCCTTGCTATCAGGAGAAGGCTGATACTGCATGGCTGTGTGGTAGCTGCTGTCTTCGTGCTCCTGCATAGACTATTGGCTTCTGCGATCGCTGGCAGATATCTTCAGGTGACATAGGCCTCAAGGGGAATACAGACTGATGGAGGAGTAACTGTATTTTGCCTTGCTATCAGGAGAAGGCTGATACTGCATGGCTGTGTGGTAGCTGCTGTCTTCGTGCTCCTGTATAGACTATTGGCTTCTGCGATCGCTGGCAGATATCTTCAGGTGACATAGGCCTCAAGGGGAATACAGACTGATGGAGGAGTAACTGTATTTTGCCTTGCTATCAGGAGAAGGCTGATACTGCATGGCTGTGTGGTAGCTGCTGTCTTCGTGCTCCTGTATAGACTATTGGCTTCTGCGATCGCTGGCAGATATCTTCAGGTGACATAGGCCTCAAGGGGAATACAGACTGATGGAGGAGTAACTGTAGTTTGCCTTGCTATCAGGAGAAGGCTGATACTGCATGGCTGTGTGGTAGCTGCTGTCTTCGTGCTCCTGTATAGACTTTTGGCTTCTGCGATCGCTGGCAGATATCTTCAGGTGACATAGGCCTCAAGGGGAATACAGACTGATGGAGGAGTAACTGTATTTTGCCTTGCTATCAGGAGAAGGCTGATACTGCATGGCTGTGTGGTAGCTGCTGTCTTCGTGCTCCTGTATAGACTATTGGCTTCTGCGATCGCTGGCAGATATCTTCAGGTGACATAGGCCTCAAGGGGATTACAGACTGATGGAGGAGTAATTGTATTTTGCCTTGCTATCAGGAGAAGGCTGATACTGCATGGCTGTGTGGTAGCTGCTGTCTTCGTGCTCCTGTATAGACTATTGGCTTCTGCAATCGCTGGCAGATGTCTTCAGGTGACATAGGCCTCAAGGGGAATACAGACTGATTGAGGAGTAACTGTATTTTGCCTTGCTATCAGGAGAAGGCTGATACTGCATGGCTGTGTGGTAGCTGCTGTCTTCGTGCTCCTGTATAGACTATTGGCTTCTGCGATTGCTGGCAGATATCTTCAGGTGACATAGGCCTCAAGGGGAATACAGACTGATGGAGGAGTAACTGTATTTTGCCTTGCTATCAGGAGAAGGCTGATACTGCATGGCTGTGTGGTAGCTGCTGTCTTCGTGCTCCTGTATAGACTATTGGCTTCTGCGATCACTGGCAGATATCTTCAGGTGACATAGGCCTCAAGAGGAATACAGACTGATGGAGGAGTAACTGTATTTTGCCTTGCTATCAGGAGAAGGCTGATACTGCATGGCTGTGTGGTAGCTGCTGTCTTCGTGCTCCTGCATAGACTATTGGCTTCTGCGATCACTGGCAGATATCTTCAGGTGACATAGGCCTCAAGGGGAATACAGACTGATGGAGGAGTAACTGTATTTTGCCTTGCTATCAGGAGAAGGCTGATACTGCATGGCTGTGTGGTAGCTGCTGTCTTCGTGCTCCTGCATAGACTATTGGCTTCTGCGATCACTGGCAGATATCTTCAGGTGACATAGGCCTCAAGGGGAATACAGACTGATGGAGGAGTAACTGTATTTTGCCTTGCTATCAGGAGAAGGCTGATACTGCATGGCTGTGTGGTAGCTGCTGTGTCCGTGCTCCTGTATAGACTATTGGCTTCTGCGATCACTGGCAGATATCTTCAGGTGACATAGGCCTCAAGGGGAATACAGACTGATGGAGGAGTAACTGTATTTTGCCTTGCTATCAGGAGAAGGCTGATACTGCATGGCTGTGTGGTAGCTGCTGTCTTCGTGCTCCTGTATAGACGTTTGGCTTCTGCGATCACTGGCAGATATCTTCAGGTGACATAGGCCTCAAGAGGAATACAGACTGATGGAGGAGTAACTGTATTTTGCCTTGCTATCAGGAGAAGGCTGATACTGCATGGCTGTGTGGTAGCTGCTGTCTTCGTGCTCCTGCATAGACTATTGGCTTCTGCGATCGCTGGCAGATATCTTCAGGTGACATAGGCCTCAAGGGGAATACAGACTGATGGAGGAGTAACTGTATTTTGCCTTGCTATCAGGAGAAGGCTGATACTGCATGGCTGTGTGGTAGCTGCTGTCTTCGTGCTCCTGTATAGACTATTGGCTTCTGCGATCGCTGGCAGATATCTTCAGGTGACATAGGCCTCAAGGGGAATACAGACTGATGGAGGAGTAACTGTATTTTGCCTTGCTATCAGGAGAAGGCTGATACTGCATGGCTGTGTGGTAGCTGCTGTCTTCGTGCTCCTGTATAGACTATTGGCTTCTGCGATCGCTGGCAGATATCTTCAGGTGACATAGGCCTCAAGGGGAATACAGACTGATGGAGGAGTAACTGTATTTTGCCTTGCTATCAGGAGAAGGCTGATACTGCATGGCTGTGTGGTAGCTGCTGTCTTCGTGCTCCTGTATAGACTATTGGCTTCTGTGATCGCTGGCAGATATCTTCAGGTGACATAGGCCTCAAGGGGAATACAGACTGATGGAGGAGTAACTGTATTTTGCCTTGCTATCAGGAGAAGGCTGATACTGCATGGCTGTGTGGTAGCTGCTGTCTTAGTGCTCCTGCATAGACTATTGGCTTCTGCGATCACTGGCAGATATCTTCAGGTGACATAGGCCTCAAGGGGAATACAGACTGATGGAGGAGTAACTGTATTTTGCCTTGCTATCAGGAGAAGGCTGATACTGCATGGCTGTGTGGTAGCTGCTGTCTTCGTGCTCCTGTATAGACTATTGGCTTCTGCAATCGCTGGCAGATATCTTCAGGTGACATAGGCCTCAAGGGGAATACAGACTGATGGAGGAGTAACTGTATTTTGCCTTGCTATCAGGAGAAGGCTGATACTGCATGGCTGTGTGGTAGCTGCTGTCTTCGTGCTCCTGTATAGACTATTGGCTTCTGCGATCGCTGGCAGATATCTTCAGGTGACATAGGCCTCAAGGGGAATACAGACTGATGGAGGAGTAACTGTATTTTGCCTTGCTATCAGGAGAAGGCTGATACTGCATGGCTGTGTGGTAGCTGCTGTCTTCGTGCTCCTGTATAGACTATTGGCTTCTGCGATCGCTGGCAGATATCTTCAGGTGACATAGGCCTCAAGGGGAATACAGACTGATGGAGGAGTAACTGTATTTTGCCTTGCTATCAGGAGAAGGCTGATACTGCATGGCTGTGTGGTAGCTGCTGTCTTCGTGCTCCTGTATAGACTATTGGCTTCTGCGATCGCTGGCAGATATCTTCAGGTGACATAGGCCTCAAGGGGAATACAGACTGATGGAGGAGTAACTGTATTTTGCCTTGCTATCAGGAGAAGGCTGATACTGCATGGCTGTGTGGTAGCTGCTGTCTTCGTGCTCCTGTATAGACTATTGGCTTCTGCAATCGCTGGCAGATATCTTCAGGTGACATAGGCCTCAAGGGGAATACAGACTGATGGAGGAGTAACTGTATTTTGCCTGCTATCAGGAGAAGGCTGATACTGCATGGCTGTGTGGTAGCTGCTGTCTTCGTGCTCCTGTATAGACTATTGGCTTCTGCAATCGCTGGCAGATATCTTCAGGTGACATAGGCCTCAAGGGGAATACAGACTGATGGAGGAGTAACTGTATTTTGCCTTGCTATCAGGAGAAGGCTGATACTGCATGGCTGTGTGGTAGCTGCTGTCTTCGTGCTCCTGTATAGACTATTGGCTTCTGCGATCGCTGGCAGATATCTTCAGGTGACATAGGCCTCAAGGGGAATACAGACTGATGGAGGAGTAACTGTATTTTGCCTTGCTATCAGGAGAAGGCTGATACTGCATGGCTGTGTGGTAGCTGCTGTCTTCGTGCTCCTGTATAGACTATTGGCTTCTGCAATCGCTGGCAGATATCTTCAGGTGACATAGGCCTCAAGGGGAATACAGACTGATGGAGGAGTAACTGTATTTTGCCTGCTATCAGGAGAAGGCTGATACTGCATGGCTGTGTGGTAGCTGCTGTCTTCGTGCTCCTGTATAGACTATTGGCTTCTGCAATCGCTGGCAGATATCTTCAGGTGACATAGGCCTCAAGGGGAATACAGACTGATGGAGGAGTAACTGTATTTTGCCTTGCTATCAGGAAAAGGCTGATACTGCATGGCTGTGTGGTAGCTGCTGTCTTCGTGCTCCTGCATAGACTATTGGCTTCTGCGATCACTGGCAGATATCTTCAGGTGACATAGGCCTCAAGGGGAATACAGACTGATGGAGGAGTAACTGTATTTTGCCTTGCTATCAGGAGAAGGCTGATACTGCATGGCTGTGTGGTAGCTGCTGTGTCCGTGCTCCTGTATAGACGTTTGGCTTCTGCGATCACTGGCAGATATCTTCAGGTGACATAGGCCTCAAGGGGAATACAGACTGATGGAGGAGTAACTGTATTTTGCCTTGCTATCAGGAGAAGGCTGATACTGCATGGCTGTGTGGTAGCTGCTGTCTTCGTGCTCCTGTATAGACGTTTGGCTTCTGCGATCACTGGCAGATATCTTCAGGTGACATAGGCCTCAAGAGGAATACAGACTGATGGAGGAGTAACTGTATTTTGCCTTGCTATCAGGAGAAGGCTGATACTGCATGGCTGTGTGGTAGCTGCTGTCTTCGTGCTCCTGCATAGACTATTGGCTTCTGCGATCACTGGCAGATATCTTCAGGTGACATAGGCCTCAAGGGGAATACAGACTGATGGAGGAGTAACTGTATTTTGCCTTGCTATCAGGAGAAGGCTGATACTGCATGGCTGTGTGGTAGCTGCTGTCTTCGTGCTCCTGTATAGACTATTGGCTTCTGCAATCGCTGGCAGATATCTTCAGGTGACATAGGCCTCAAGGGGAATACAGACTGATGGAGGAGTAACTGTATTTTGCCTTGCTATCAGGAGAAGGCTGATACTGCATGGCTGTGTGGTAGCTGCTGTCTTCGTGCTCCTGTATAGACTATTGGCTTCTGCAATCGCTGGCAGATATTTTCAGGTGACATAGGCCTCAAGGGGAATACAGACTGATGGAGGAGTAACTGTATTTTGCCTTGCTATCAGGAGAAGGCTGATACTGCATGGCTGTGTGGTAGCTGCTGTCTTCGTGCTCCTGTATAGACTATTGGCTTCTGCAATCGCTGGCAGATTTCGTCAGGTGACATAGGCCTCAAGGGGAATACAGACTGATTGAGGAGTAACTGTATTTTGCCTTGCTATCAGGAGAAGGCTGATACTGCATGGCTGTGTGGTAGCTGCTGTCTTCGTGCTCCTGTATAGACTATTGGCTTCTGTGATCACTGGCAGATATCTTCAGGTGACATAGGCCTCAAGGGGAATACAGACTGATGGAGGAGTAACTGTATTTTGCCTTGCTATCAGGAGAAGGCTGATACTGCATGGCTGTGTGGTAGCTGCTGTCTTCGTGCTCCTGTATAGACTATTGGCTTCTGTGATCACTGGCAGATATCTTCAGGTGACATAGGCCTCAAGGGGAATACAGACTGATGGAGGAGTAACTGTATTTTGCCTTGCTATCAGGAGAAGGCTGATACTGCATGGCTGTGTGGTAGCTGCTGTCTTCGTGCTCCTGCATAGACTATTGGCTTCTGTGATCGCTGGCAGATATCTTCAGGTGACATAGGCCTCAAGGGGAATACAGACTGATGGAGGAGTTACTGTATTTTGCCTTGCTATCAGGAGAAGGCTGATACTGCATGGCTGTGTGGTAGCTGCTGTCTTCGTGCTCCTGCATAGACTATTGGCTTCTGCGATCGCTGGCAGATATCTTCAGGTGACATAGGCCTCAAGGGGAATACAGACTGATGGAGGAGTAACTGTATTTTGCCTTGCTATCAGGAGAAGGCTGATACTGCATGGCTGTGTGGTAGCTGCTGTCTTCGTGCTCCTGTATAGACTATTGGCTTCTGCGATCGCTGGCAGATATCTTCAGGTGGCATAGGCCTCAAGGGGAATACAGACTGATGGAGGAGTAACTGTATTTTGCCTTGCTATCAGGAGAAGGCTGATACTGCATGGCTGTGTGGTAGCTGCTGTCTTCGTGCTCCTGCATAGACTATTGGCTTCTGCGATCGCTGGCAGATATCTTCAGGTGACATAGGCCTCAAGGGGAATACAGACTGATGGAGGAGTAACTGTATTTTGCCTTGCTATCAGGAGAAGGCTGATACTGCATGGCTGTGTGGTAGCTGCTGTCTTCGTGCTCCTGTATAGACTATTGGCTTCTGTGATCGCTGGCAGATATCTTCAGGTGACATAGGCCTCAAGGGGAATACAGACTGATGGAGGAGTAACTGTATTTTGCCTTGCTATCAGGAGAAGGCTGATACTGCATGGCTGTGTGGTAGCTGCTGTCTTCGTGCTCCTGTATAGACTATTGGCTTCTGCGATCGCTGGCAGATATCTTCAGGTGACATAGGCCTCAAGGGGAATACAGACTGATGGAGGAGTAACTGTATTTTGCCTTGCTATCAGGAGAAGGCTGATACTGCATGGCTGTGTGGTAGCTGCTGTCTTCGTGCTCCTGCATAGACTATTGGCTTCTGTGATCGCTGGCAGATATCTTCAGGTGACATAGGCCTCAAGGGGAATACAGACTGATGGAGGAGTAACTGTATTTTGCCTTGCTATCAGGAGAAGGCTGATACTGCATGGCTGTGTGGTAGCTGCTGTCTTCGTGCTCCTGTATAGACTATTGGCTTCTGCAATCGCTGGCAGATATCTTCAGGTGACATAGGCCTCAAGGGGAATACAGACTGATGGAGGAGTAACTGTATTTTGCCTTGCTATCAGGAGAAGGCTGATACTGCATGGCTGTGTGGTAGCTGCTGTCTTCGTGCTCCTGTATAGACTATTGGCTTCTGCAATCGCTGGCAGATATCTTCAGGTGACATAGGCCTCAAGGGGAATACAGACTGATGGAGGAGTAACTGTATTTTGCCTTGCTATCAGGAGAAGGCTGATACTGCATGGCTGTGTGGTAGCTGCTGTCTTCGTGCTCCTGTATAGACTATTGGCTTCTGCAATCGCTGGCAGATATCTTCAGGTGACATAGGCCTCAAGGGGAATACAGA
Organism: Lissotriton vulgaris; assembly: GCF_964263255.1. Classification (NCBI taxonomy): domain Eukaryota; kingdom Metazoa; phylum Chordata; class Amphibia; order Caudata; family Salamandridae; genus Lissotriton; species Lissotriton vulgaris. The sequence continues at coordinate 65,521 of NW_028248093.1, read as the reverse complement.
CTGATTGAGGAGTAACTGTATTTTGCCTTGCTATCAGGAGAAGGCTGATACTGCATGGCTGTGTGGTAGCTGCTGTCTTCGTGCTCCTGTATAGACTATTGGCTTCTGTGATCACTGGCAGATATCTTCAGGTGACATAGGCCTCAAGGGGAATACAGACTGATGGAGGAGTAACTGTATTTTGCCTTGCTATCAGGAGAAGGCTGATACTGCATGGCTGTGTGGTAGCTGCTGTCTTCGTGCTCCTGTATAGACTATTGGCTTCTGCGATCGCTGGCAGATATCTTCAGGTGACATAGGCCTCAAGGGGAATACAGACTGATGGAGGAGTAACTGTATTTTGCCTTGCTATCAGGAGAAGGCTGATACTGCATGGCTGTGTGGTAGCTGCTGTCTTCGTGCTCCTGTATAGACTATTGGCTTCTGTGATCGCTGGCAGATATCTTCAGGTGGCATAGGCCTCAAGGGGAATACAGACTGATTGAGGAGTAACTGTATTTTGCCTTGCTATCAGGAGAAGGCTGATACTGCATGGCTGTGTGGTAGCTGCTGTCTTCGTGCTCCTGTATAGACTATTGGCTTCTGCGATCGCTGGCAGATATCTTCAGGTGACATAGGCCTCAAGGGGAATACAGACTGATGGAGGAGTAACTGTATTTTGCCTTGCTATCAGGAGAAGGCTGATACTGCATGGCTGTGTGGTAGCTGCTGTCTTCGTGCTCCTGTATAGACTATTGGCTTCTGCGATCGCTGGCAGATATCTTCAGGTGACATAGGCCTCAAGGGGAATACAGACTGATGGAGGAGTAACTGTATTTTGCCTTGCTATCAGGAGAAGGCTGATACTGCATGGCTGTGTGGTAGCTGCTGTCTTCGTGCTCCTGTATAGACTATTGGCTTCTGCGATCACTGGCAGATATCTTCAGGTGACATAGGCCTCAAGGGGAATACAGACTGATGGAGGAGTAACTGTATTTTGCCTTGCTATCAGGAGAAGGCTGATACTGCATGGCTGTGTGGTAGCTGCTGTCTTCGTGCTCCTGTATAGACTATTGGCTTCTGCGATCGCTGGCAGATATCTTCAGGTGACATAGGCCTCAAGGGGAATACAGACTGATTGAGGAGTAACTGTATTTTGCCTTGCTATCAGGAGAAGGCTGATACTGCATGGCTGTGTGGTAGCTGCTGTCTTCGTGCTCCTGTATAGACTATTGGCTTCTGCAATCGCTGGCAGATATCTTCAGGTGACATAGGCCTCAAGGGGAATACAGACTGATGGAGGAGTAACTGTAATTTGCCTTGCTATCAGGAGAAGGCTGATACTGCATGGCTGTGTGGTAGCTGCTGTCTTCGTGCTCCTGTATAGACTATTGGCTTCTGTGATCGCTGGCAGATATCTTCAGGTGACATAGGCCTCAAGGGGAATACAGACTGATGGAGGAGTAACTGTATTTTGCCTTGCTATCAGGAAAAGGCTGATACTGCATGGCTGTGTGGTAGCTGCTGTCTTCGTGCTCCTGTATAGACTATTGGCTTCTGCGATCGCTGGCAGATATCTTCAGGTGACATAGGCCTCAAGGGGAATACAGACTGATTGAGGAGTAACTGTATTTTGCCTTGCTATCAGGAGAAGGCTGATACTGCATGGCTGTGTGGTAGCTGCTGTCTTCGTGCTCCTGTATAGACTATTGGCTTCTGCGATCGCTGGCAGATATCTTCAGGTGACATAGGCCTCAAGGGGAATACAGACTGATTGAGGAGTAACTGTATTTTGCCTTGCTATCAGGAGAAGGCTGATACTGCATGGCTGTGTGGTAGCTGCTGTCTTCGTGCTCCTGTATAGACTATTGGCTTCTGCGATCGCTGGCAGATATCTTCAGGTGACATAGGCCTCAAGGGGAATACAGACTGATGGAGGAGTAACTGTATTTTGCCTTGCTATCAGGAGAAGGCTGATACTGCATGGCTGTGTGGTAGCTGCTGTCTTCGTGCTCCTGTATAGACTATTGGCTTCTGCGATCGCTGGCAGATATCTTCAGGTGACATAGGCCTCAAGGGGAATACAGACTGATTGAGGAGTAACTGTATTTTGCCTTGCTATCAGGAGAAGGCTGATACTGCATGGCTGTGTGGTAGCTGCTGTCTTCGTGCTCCTGTATAGACTATTGGCTTCTGCAATCGCTGGCAGATGTCTTCAGGTGACATAGGCCTCAAGGGGAATACAGACTGATGGAGGAGTAACTGTATTTTGCCTTGCTATCAGGAGAAGGCTGATACTGCATGGCTGTGTGGTAGCTGCTGTCTTCGTGCTCCTGTATAGACTATTGGCTTCTGCGATCGCTGGCAGATGTCTTCAGGTGACATAGGCCTCAAGGGGAATACAGACTGATGGAGGAGTAACTGTATTTTGCCTTGCTATCAGGAGAAGGCTGATACTGCATGGCTGTGTGGTAGCTGCTGTCTTCGTGCTCCTGTATAGACTATTGGCTTCTGCGATCACTGGCAGATATTTTCAGGTGACATAGGCCTCAAGGGGAATACAGACTGATGGAGGAGTAACTGTATTTTGCCTTGCTATCAGGAGAAGGCTGATACTGCATGGCTGTGTGGTAGCTGCTGTCTTCGTGCTCCTGTATAGACTATTGGCTTCTGCGATCGCTGGCAGATTTCTTCAGGTGACATAGGCCTCAAGGGGAATACAGACTGATGGAGGAGTAACTGTATTTTGCCTTGCTATCAGGAGAAGGCTGATACTGCATGGCTGTGTGGTAGCTGCTGTCTTCGTGCTCCTGTATAGACTATTGGCTTCTGCAATCGCTGGCAGATATCTTCAGGTGACATAGGCCTCAAGGGGAATACAGACTGATGGAGGAGTAACTGTATTTTGCCTTGCTATCAGGAGAAGGCTGATACTGCATGGCTGTGTGGTAGCTGCTGTCTTCGTGCTCCTGCATAGACTATTGGCTTCTGTGATTGCTGGCAGATATCTTCAGGTGACATAGGCCTCAAGGGGAATACAGACTGATGGAGGAGTAACTGTATTTTGCCTTGCTATCAGGAAAAGGCTGATACTGCATGGCTGTGTGGTAACTGCTGTCTTCGTGCTCCTGCATAGACTATTGGCTTCTGCGATCGCTGGCAGATATCTTCAGGTGACATAGGCCTCAAGGGGAATACAGACTGATTGAGGAGTAACTGTAGTTTGCCTTGCTATCAGGAGAAGGCTGATACTGCTTGGCTGTGTGGTAGCTGCTGTCTTCGTGCTCCTGTATAGACTATTGGCTTCTGCGATCGCTGGCAGATATCTTCAGGTGACATAGGCCTCAAGGGGAATACAGACTGATTGAGGAGTAACTGTATTTTGCCTTGCTATCAGGAGAAGGCTGATACTGCATGGCTGTGTGGTAGCTGCTGTCTTCGTGCTCCTGTATAGACTATTGGCTTCTGCGATCGCTGGCAGATATCTTCAGGTGACATAGGCCTCAAGGGGAATACAGACTGATGGAGGAGTAACTGTATTTTGCCTTGCTATCAGGAGAAGGCTGATACTGCATGGCTGTGTGGTAGCTGCTGTCTTCGTGCTCCTGCATAGACTATTGGCTTCTGCGATCACTGGCAGATATCTTCAGGTGACATAGGCCTCAAGGGGAATACAGACTGATGGAGGAGTAACTGTATTTTGCCTTGCTATCAGGAGAAGGCTGATACTGCATGGCTGTGTGGTAGCTGCTGTCTTCGTGCTCCTGCATAGACTATTGGCTTCTGCAATCGCTGGCAGATATCTTCAGGTGACATAGGCCTCAAGGGGAATACAGACTGATGGAGGAGTAACTGTATTTTGCCTTGCTATCAGGAGAAGGCTGATACTGCATGGCTGTGTGGTAGCTGCTGTCTTCGTGCTCCTGTATAGACTATTGGCTTCTGCAATCGCTGGCAGATATCTTCAGGTGACATAGGCCTCAAGGGGAATACAGACTGATTGAGGAGTAACTGTATTTTGCCTTGCTATCAGGAGAAGGCTGATACTGCATGGCTGTGTGGTAGCTGCTGTCTTCGTGCTCCTGTATAGACTATTGGCTTCTGTGATCGCTGGCAGATATCTTCAGGTGACATAGGCCTCAAGGGGAATACAGACTGATGGAGGAGTAACTGTATTTTGCCTTGCTATCAGGAGAAGGCTGATACTGCATGGCTGTGTGGTAGCTGCTGTCTTCGTGCTCCTGTATAGACTATTGGCTTCTGCGATCGCTGGCAGATATCTTCAGGTGACATAGGCCTCAAGGGGAATACAGACTGATGGAGGAGTAACTGTATTTTGCCTTGCTATCAGGAGAAGGCTGATACTGCATGGCTGTGTGGTAGCTGCTGTCTTCGTGCTCCTGTATAGACTATTGGCTTCTGTGATCGCTGGCAGATATCTTCAGGTGACATAGGCCTCAAGGGGAATACAGACTGATTGAGGAGTAACTGTATTTTGCCTTGCTATCAGGAGAAGGCTGATACTGCATGGCTGTGTGGTAGCTGCTGTCTTCGTGCTCCTGTATAGACTATTGGCTTCTGCGATCGCTGGCAGATGTCTTCAGGTGACATAGGCCTCAAGGGGAATACAGACTGATGGAAGAGTAACTGTATTTTGCCTTGCTATCAGGAGAAGGCTGATACTGCATGGCTGTGTGGTAGCTGCTGTCTTCGTGCTCCTGTATAGACTATTGGCTTCTGCGATCGCTGGCAGATATCTTCAGGTGACATAGGCCTCAAGGGGAATACAGACTGATGGAGGAGTAACTGTATTTTGCCTTGCTATCAGGAGAAGGCTGATACTGCATGGCTTTGTGGTAGCTGCTGTCTTCGTGCTCCTGTATAGACTATTGGCTTCTGCGATCGCTGGCAGATATCTTCAGGTGACATAGGCCTCAAGGGGAATACAGACTGATGGAGGAGTAACTGTATTTTGCCTTGCTATCAGGAGAAGGCTGATACTGCATGGCTGTGTGGTAGCTGCTGTCTTCGTGCTCCTGTATAGACTATTGGCTTCTGCGATCGCTGGCAGATATCTTCAGGTGACATAGGCCTCAAGGGGAATACAGACTGATGGAGGAGTAACTGTATTTTGCCTTGCTATCAGGAGAAGGCTGATACTGCATGGCTGTGTGGTAGCTGCTGTCTTCGTGCTCCTGTATAGACTATTGGCTTCTGCGATCGCTGGCAGATATCTTCAGGTGACATAGGCCTCAAGGGGAATACAGACTGATGGAGGAGTAACTGTATTTTGCCTTGCTATCAGGAGAAGGCTGATACTGCATGGCTGTGTGGTAGCTGCTGTCTTCGTGCTCCTGTATAGACTATTGGCTTCTGCGATCGCTGGCAGATATCTTCAGGTGACATAGGCCTCAAGGGGAATACAGACTGATTGAGGAGTAACTGTATTTTGCCTTGCTATCAGGAGAAGGCTGATACTGCATGGCTGTGTGGTAGCTGCTGTCTTCGTGCTCCTGTATAGACTATTGGCTTCTGCGATCGCTGGCAGATATCTTCAGGTGACATAGGCCTCAAGGGGAATACAGACTGATGGAGGAGTAACTGTATTTTGCCTTGCTATCAGGAGAAGGCTGATACTGCATGGCTGTGTGGTAGCTGCTGTCTTCGTGCTCCTGTATAGACTATTGGCTTCTGTGATCGCTGGCAGATATCTTCAGGTGACATAGGCCTCAAGGGGAATACAGACTGATGGAGGAGTAACTGTATTTTGCCTTGCTATCAGGAGAAGGCTGATACTGCATGGCTGTGTGGTAGCTGCTGTCTTCGTGCTCCTGTATAGACTATTGGCTTCTGCGATCGCTGGCAGATATCTTCAGGTGACATAGGCCTCAAGGGGAATACAGACTGATTGAGGAGTAACTGTATTTTGCCTTGCTATCAGGAGAAGGCTGATACTGCATGGCTGTGTGGTAGCTGCTGTCTTCGTGCTCCTGTATAGACTATTGGCTTCTGCGATCGCTGGCAGATATCTTCAGGTGACATAGGCCTCAAGGGGAATACAGACTGATGGAGGAGTAACTGTATTTTGCCTTGCTATCAGGAGAAGGCTGATACTGCATGGCTGTGTGGTAGCTGCTGTCTTCGTGCTCCTGTATAGACTATTGGCTTCTGCGATCGCTGGCAGATATCTTCAGGTGACATAGGCCTCAAGGGGAATACAGACTGATTGAGGAGTAACTGTATTTTGCCTTGCTATCAGGAGAAGGCTGATACTGCATGGCTGTGTGGTAGCTGCTGTCTTCGTGCTCCTGTATAGACTATTGGCTTCTGCAATCGCTGGCAGATGTCTTCAGGTGACATAGGCCTCAAGGGGAATACAGACTGATGGAGGAGTAACTGTATTTTGCCTTGCTATCAGGAGAAGGCTGATACTGCATGGCTGTGTGGTAGCTGCTGTCTTCGTGCTCCTGTATAGACTATTGGCTTCTGCAATCGCTGGCAGATGTCTTCAGGTGACATAGGCCTCAAGGGGAATACAGACTGATGGAGGAGTAACTGTATTTTGCCTTGCTATCAGGAGAAGGCTGATACTGCATGGCTGTGTGGTAGCTGCTGTCTTCGTGCTCCTGTATAGACTATTGGCTTCTGCGATCACTGGCAGATATCTTCAGGTGACATAGGCCTCAAGGGGAATACAAACTGATGGAGGAGTAACTGTATTTTGCCTTGCTATCAGGAGAAGGCTGATACTGCATGGCTGTGTGGTAGCTGCTGTCTTCGTGCTCCTGTATAGACTATTGGCTTCTGCGATCGCTGGCAGATTTCTTCAGGTGACATAGGCCTCAAGGGGAATACAGACTGATGGAGGAGTAACTGTATTTTGCCTTGCTATCAGGAGAAGGCTGATACTGCATGGCTGTGTGGTAGCTGCTGTCTTCGTGCTCCTGTATAGACTATTGGCTTCTGCAATCGCTGGCAGATATCTTCAGGTGACATAGGCCTCAAGGGGAATACAGACTGATGGAGGAGTAACTGTATTTTGCCTTGCTATCAGGAGAAGGCTGATACTGCATGGCTGTGTGGTAGCTGCTGTCTTCGTGCTCCTGCATAGACTATTGGCTTCTGTGATTGCTGGCAGATATCTTCAGGTGACATAGGCCTCAAGGGGAATACAGACTGATGGAGGAGTAACTGTATTTTGCCTTGCTATCAGGAAAAGGCTGATACTGCATGGCTGTGTGGTAGCTGCTGTCTTCGTGCTCCTGCATAGACTATTGGCTTCTGCGATCGCTGGCAGATATCTTCAGGTGACATAGGCCTCAAGGGGAATACAGACTGATTGAGGAGTAACTGTATTTTGCCTTGCTATCAGGAGAAGGCTGATACTGCTTGGCTGTGTGGTAGCTGCTGTCTTCGTGCTCCTGTATAGACTATTGGCTTCTGCGATCGCTGGCAGATATCTTCAGGTGACATAGGCCTCAAGGGGAATACAGACTGATTGAGGAGTAACTGTATTTTGCCTTGCTATCAGGAGAAGGCTGATACTGCATGGCTGTGTGGTAGCTGCTGTCTTCGTGCTCCTGTATAGACTATTGGCTTCTGCGATCGCTGGCAGATATCTTCAGGTGACATAGGCCTCAAGGGGAATACAGACTGATGGAGGAGTAACTGTATTTTGCCTTGCTATCAGGAGAAGGCTGATACTGCATGGCTGTGTGGTAGCTGCTGTCTTCGTGCTCCTGTATAGACTATTGGCTTCTGCGATCGCTGGCAGATATCTTCAGGTGACATAGGCCTCAAGGGGAATACAGACTGATTGAGGAGTAACTGTATTTTGCCTTGCTATCAGGAGAAGGCTGATACTGCATGGCTGTGTGGTAGCTGCTGTCTTCGTGCTCCTGTATAGACTATTGGCTTCTGCGATCGCTGGCAGATATCTTCAGGTGACATAGGCCTCAAGGGGAATACAGACTGATGGAGGAGTAACTGTATTTTGCCTTGCTATCAGGAGAAGGCTGATACTGCATGGCTGTGTGGTAGCTGCTGTCTTCGTGCTCCTGTATAGACTATTGGCTTCTGCGATCGCTGGCAGATATCTTCAGGTGACATAGGCCTCAAGGGGAATACAGACTGATGGAGGAGTAACTGTATTTTGCCTTGCTATCAGGAGAAGGCTGATACTGCATGGCTGTGTGGTAGCTGCTGTCTTCGTGCTCCTGTATAGACTATTGGCTTCTGCGATCGCTGGCAGATATCTTCAGGTGACATAGGCCTCAAGGGGAATACAGACTGATGGAGGAGTAACTGTATTTTGCCTTGCTATCAGGAGAAGGCTGATACTGCATGGCTGTGTGGTAGCTGCTGTCTTCGTGCTCCTGTATAGACTATTGGCTTCTGCGATCGCTGGCAGATATCTTCAGGTGACATAGGCCTCAAGGGGAATACAGACTGATGGAGGAGTAACTGTATTTTGCCTTGCTATCAGGAGAAGGCTGATACTGCATGGCTGTGTGGTAGCTGCTGTCTTCGTGCTCCTGTATAGACTATTGGCTTCTGCAATCGCTGGCAGATATCTTCAGGTGACATAGGCCTCAAGGGGAATACAGACTGATGGAGGAGTAACTGTATTTTGCCTGCTATCAGGAGAAGGCTGATACTGCATGGCTGTGTGGTAGCTGCTGTCTTCGTGCTCCTGTATAGACTATTGGCTTCTGCAATCGCTGGCAGATATCTTCAGGTGACATAGGCCTCAAGGGGAATACAGACTGATGGAGGAGTAACTGTATTTTGCCTTGCTATCAGGAGAAGGCTGATACTGCATGGCTGTGTGGTAGCTGCTGTCTTCGTGCTCCTGTATAGACTATTGGCTTCTGCGATCGCTGGCAGATATCTTCAGGTGACATAGGCCTCAAGGGGAATACAGACTGATGGAGGAGTAACTGTATTTTGCCTTGCTATCAGGAGAAGGCTGATACTGCATGGCTGTGTGGTAGCTGCTGTCTTCGTGCTCCTGTATAGACTATTGGCTTCTGCGATCGCTGGCAGATATCTTCAGGTGACATAGGCCTCAAGGGGAATACAGACTGATGGAGGAGTAACTGTATTTTGCCTTGCTATCAGGAGAAGGCTGATACTGCATGGCTGTGTGGTAGCTGCTGTCTTCGTGCTCCTGTATAGACTATTGGCTTCTGCGATCGCTGGCAGATATCTTCAGGTGACATAGGCCTCAAGGGGAATACAGACTGATGGAGGAGTAACTGTATTTTGCCTTGCTATCAGGAGAAGGCTGATACTGCATGGCTGTGTGGTAGCTGCTGTCTTCGTGCTCCTGTATAGACTATTGGCTTCTGCAATCGCTGGCAGATATCTTCAGGTGACATAGGCCTCAAGGGGAATACAGACTGATGGAGGAGTAACTGTATTTTGCCTGCTATCAGGAGAAGGCTGATACTGCATGGCTGTGTGGTAGCTGCTGTCTTCGTGCTCCTGTATAGACTATTGGCTTCTGCAATCGCTGGCAGATATCTTCAGGTGACATAGGCCTCAAGGGGAATACAGACTGATGGAGGAGTAACTGTATTTTGCCTTGCTATCAGGAGAAGGCTGATACTGCATGGCTGTGTGGTAGCTGCTGTCTTCGTGCTCCTGTATAGACTATTGGCTTCTGCGATCACTGGCAGATATCTTCAGGTGACATAGGCCTCAAGGGGAATACAGACTGATGGAGGAGTAACTGTATTTTGCCTTGCTATCAGGAGAAGGCTGATACTGCATGGCTGTGTGGTAGCTGCTATCTTCGTGCTCCTGTATAGACTATTGGCTTCTGCGATCGCTGGCAGATATCTTCAGGTGACATAGGCCTCAAGGGGAATACAGACTGATGGAGGAGTAACTGTATTTTGCCTTGCTATCAGGAGAAGGCTGATACTGCATGGCTGTGTGGTAGCTGCTGTCTTCGTGCTCCTGTATAGACTATTGGCTTCTGCGATCGCTGGCAGATATATTCAGGTGACATAGGCCTCAAGGGGATTACAGACTGATGGAGGAGTAACTGTATTTTGCCTTGCTATCAGGAGAAGGCTGATACTGCATGGCTGTGTGGTAGCTGCTGTCTTCGTGCTCCTGTATAGACTATTGGCTTCTGCGATCGCTGGCAGATATCTTCAGGTGACATAGGCCTCAAGGGGAATACAGACTGATGGAGGAGTAACTGTATTTTGCCTTGCTATCAGGAGAAGGCTGATACTGCATGGCTGTGTGGTAGCTACTGTCTTCGTGCTCCTGTATAGACTATTGGCTTCTGCAATCGCTGGCAGATATCTTCAGGTGACATAGGCCTCAAGGGGAATACAGACTGATGGAGGAGTAACTGTATTTTGCCTTGCTATCAGGAGAAGGCTGATACTGCATGGCTGTGTGGTAGCTGCTGTCTTCGTGCTCCTGCATAGACTATTGGCTTCTGCGATCGCTGGCAGATATCTTCAGGTGACATAGGCCTCAAGGGGAATACAGACTGATGGAGGAGTAACTGTATTTTGCCTTGCTATCAGGAGAAGGCTGATACTGCATGGCTGTGTGGTAGCTGCTGTCTTCGTGCTCCTGCATAGACTATTGGCTTCTGCGATCGCTGGCAGATATCTTCAGGTGACATAGGCCTCAAGGGGAATACAGACTGATGGAGGAGTAACTGTATTTTGCCTTGCTATCAGGAGAAGGCTGATACTGCATGGCTGTGTGGTAGCTGCTGTCTTCGTGCTCCTGTATAGACTATTGGCTTCTGCGATCGCTGGCAGATATCTTCAGGTGACATAGGCCTCAAGGGGAATACAGACTGATGGAGGAGTAACTGTATTTTGCCTTGCTATCAGGAGAAGGCTGATACTGCATGGCTGTGTGGTAGCTGCTGTCTTCGTGCTCCTGTATAGACTATTGGCTTCTGCGATCGCTGGCAGATATCTTCAGGTGACATAGGCCTCAAGGGGAATACAGACTGATGGAGGAGTAACTGTATTTTGCCTTGCTATCAGGAGAAGGCTGATACTGCATGGCTGTGTGGTAGCTGCTGTCTTCGTGCTCCTGTATAGACTATTGGCTTCTGCAATCGCTGGCAGATATCTTCAGGTGACATAGGCCTCAAGGGGAATACAGACTGATTGAGGAGTAACTGTATTTTGCCTTGCTATCAGGAGAAGGCTGATACTGCATGGCTGTGTGGTAGCTGCTGTCTTCGTGCTCCTGTATAGACTATTGGCTTCTGCAATCGCTGGCAGATATCTTCAGGTGACATAGGCCTCAAGGGGAATACAGACTGATGGAGGAGTAACTGTATTTTGCCTTGCTATCAGGAGAAGGCTGATACTGCATGGCTGTGTGGTAGCTGCTGTCTTCGTGCTCCTGTATAGACTATTGGCTTCTGCGATCGCTGGCAGATTTCTTCAGGTGACATAGGCCTCAAGGGGAATACAGACTGATGGAGGAGTAACTGTATTTTGCCTTGCTATCAGGAGAAGGCTGATACTGCATGGCTGTGTGGTAGCTGCTGTCTTCGTGCTCCTGTATAGACTATTGGCTTCTGCGATCGCTGGCAGATATCTTCAGGTGACATAGGCCTCAAGGGGAATACAGACTGATTGAGGAGTAACTGTATTTTGCCTTGCTATCAGGAGAAGGCTGATACTGCATGGCTGTGTGGTAGCTGCTGTCTTCGTGCTCCTGTATAGACTATTGGCTTCTGCGATCGCTGGCAGATATCTTCAGGTGACATAGGCCTCAAGGGGAATACAGACTGATTGAGGAGTAACTGTATTTTGCCTTGCTATCAGGAGAAGGCTGATACTGCATGGCTGTGTGGTAGCTGCTGTCTTCGTGCTCCTGTATAGACTATTGGCTTCTGCGATCGCTGGCAGATATCTTCAGGTGACATAGGCCTCAAGGGGAATACAGACTGATTGAGGAGTAACTGTATTTTGCCTTGCTATCAGGAGAAGGCTGATACTGCATGGCTGTGTGGTAGCTGCTGTCTTCGTGCTCCTGTATAGACTATTGGCTTCTGCAATCGCTGGCAGATATCTTCAGGTGACATAGGCCTCAAGGGGAATACAGACTGATGGAGGAGTAACTGTATTTTGCCTTGCTATCAGGAGAAGGCTGATACTGCATGGCTGTGTGGTAGCTGCTGTCTTCGTGCTCCTGTATAGACTATTGGCTTCTGCGATCGCTGGCAGATATCTTCAGGTGACATAGGCCTCAAGGGGAATACAGACTGATGGAGGAGTAACTGTATTTTGCCTTGCTATCAGGAGAAGGCTGATACTGCATGGCTGTGTGGTAGCTGCTGTGTCCGTGCTCCTGTATAGACTATTGGCTTCTGCGATCACTGGCAGATATCTTCAGGTGACATAGGCCTCAAGGGGAATACAGACTGATGGAGGAGTAACTGTATTTTGCCTTGCTATCAGGAGAAGGCTGATACTGCATGGCTGTGTGGTAGCTGCTGTCTTCGTGCTCCTGTATAGACTATTGGCTTCTGCGATCACTGGCAGATATCTTCAGGTGACATAGGCCTCAAGGGGAATACAGACTGATTGAGGAGTAACCTTGCTATCAGGAGAAGGCTGATACTGCATGGCTGTGTGGTAGCTGCTGTCTTCGTGCTCCTGCATAGACTATTGGCTTCTGCAATCGCTGGCAGATATCTTCAGGTGACATAGGCCTCAAGGGGATTACAGACTGATGGAGAAGTAACTGTATTTTGCCTTGCTATCAGGAGAAGGCTGATACTGCATGGCTGTGTGGTAGCTGCTGTCTTCGTGCTACTGTATAGACTATTGGCTTCTGCGATCGCTGGCAGATATCTTCAGGTGACATAGGCCTCAAGGGGAATACAGACTGATGGAGGAGTAACTGTATTTTGCCTTGCTATCAGGAGAAGGCTGATACTGCATGGCTGTGTGGTAGCTGCTGTCTTCGTGCTCCTGCATAGACTATTGGCTTCTGCGATCGCTGGCAGATATCTTCAGGTGACATAGGCCTCAAGGGGAATACAGACTGATTGAGGAGTAACTGTATTTTGCCTTGCTATCAGGAGAAGGCTGATACTGCATGGCTGTGTGGTAGCTCCTGTCTTCGTGCTCCTGTATAGACTATTGGCTTCTGCGATCACTGGCAGATATCTTCAGGTGACATAGGCCTCAAGGGGAATACAGACTGATGGAGGAGTAACTGTATTTTGCCTTGCTATCAGGAGAAGGCTGATACTGCATGGCTGTGTGGTAGCTGCTGTCTTCGTGCTCCTGCATAGACTATTGGCTTCTGCGATCGCTGGCAGATATCTTCAGGTGACATAGGCCTCAAGGGGATTACAGACTGATGGAGGAGTAACTGTATTTTGCCTTGCTATCAGGAGAAGGCTGATACTGCATGGCTGTGTGGTAGCTGCTGTCTTCGTGCTCCAGTATAGACTATTGGCTTCTGCGATCGCTGGCAGATATCTTCAGGTGACATAGGCCTCAAGGGGAATACAGACTGATTGAGGAGTAACTGTATTTTGCCTTGCTATCAGGAGAAGGCTGATACTGCATGGCTGTGTGGTAGCTGCTGTCTTCGTGCTCCTGCATAGACTATTGGCTTCTGCAATCGCTGGCAGATATCTTCAGGTGACATAGGCCTCAAGGGGAATACAGACTGATGGAGGAGTAACTGTATTTTGCCTTGCTATCAGGAGAAGGCTGATACTGCATGGCTGTGTGGTAGCTGCTGTCTTCGTGCTCCTGTATAGACTATTGGCTTCTGCAATCGCTGGCAGATATCTTCAGGTGACATAGGCCTCAAGGGGAATACAGACTGATGGAGGAGTAACTGTATTTTGCCTTGCTATCAGGAGAAGGCTGATACTGCATGGCTGTGTGGTAGGTGCTGTCTTCGTGCTCCTGTATAGACTATTGGCTTCTGCGATCGCTGGCAGATATCTTCAGGTGACATAGGCCTCAAGGGGAATACAGACTGATGGAGGAGTAACTGTATTTTGCCTTGCTATCAGGAGAAGGCTGATACTGCATGGCTGTGTGGTAGCTGCTGTCTTCGTGCTCCTGTATAGACTATTGGCTTCTGCAATCGCTGGCAGATATCTTCAGGTGACATAGGCCTCAAGGGGAATACAGACTGATTGAGGAGTAACTGTATTTTGCCTTGCTATCAGGAGAAGGCTGATACTGCATGGCTGTGTGGTAGCTGCTGTCTTCGTGCTCCTGTATAGACTATTGGCTTCTGCGATCGCTGGCAGATATCTTCAGGTGACATAGGCCTCAAGGGGAATACAGACTGATTGAGGAGTAACTGTATTTTGCCTTGCTATCAGGAGAAGGCTGATACTGCATGGCTGTGTGGTAGCTGCTGTCTTCGTGCTCCTGTATAGACTATTGGCTTCTGTGATCGCTGGCAGATATCTTCAGGTGACATAGGCCTCAAGGGGAATACAGACTGATTGAGGAGTAACTGTATTTTGCCTTGCTATCAGGAGAAGGCTGATACTGCATGGCTGTGTGGTAGCTGCTGTCTTCGTGCTCCTGTATAGACTATTGGCTTCTGCAATCGCTGGCAGATATCTTCAGGTGACATAGGCCTCAAGGGGAATACAGACTGATGGAGGAGTAACTGTATTTTGCCTTGCTATCAGGAGAAGGCTGATACTGCATGGCTGTGTGGTAGCTGCTGTCTTCGTGCTCCTGTATAGACTATTGGCTTCTGCGATCGCTGGCAGATATCTTCAGGTGACATAGGCCTCAAGGGGAATACAGACTGATGGAGGAGTAACTGTATTTTGCCTTGCTATCAGGAGAAGGCTGATACTGCATGGCTGTGTGGTAGCTGCTGTGTCCGTGCTCCTGTATAGACTATTGGCTTCTGTGATCACTGGCAGATATCTTCAGGTGACATAGGCCTCAAGGGGAATACAGACTGATGGAGGAGTAACTGTATTTTGCCTTGCTATCAGGAGAAGGCTGATACTGCATGGCTGTGTGGTAGCTGCTGTCTTCGTGCTCCTGTATAGACTATTGGCTTCTGCGATCACTGGCAGATATCTTCAGGTGACATAGGCCTCAAGGGGAATACAGACTGATTGAGGAGTAACCTTGCTATCAGGAGAAGGCTGATACTGCATGGCTGTGTGGTAGCTGCTGTCTTCGTGCTCCTGCATAGACTATTGGCTTCTGCAATCGCTGGCAGATATCTTCAGGTGACATAGGCCTCAAGGGGATTACAGACTGATGGAGAAGTAACTGTATTTTGCCTTGCTATCAGGAGAAGGCTGATACTGCATGGCTGTGTGGTAGCTGCTGTCTTCGTGCTCCTGTATAGACTATTGGCTTCTGCGATCGCTGGCAGATATCTTCAGGTGACATAGGCCTCAAGGGGAATACAGACTGATTGAGGAGTAACTGTATTTTGCCTTGCTATCAGGAGAAGGCTGATACTGCATGGCTGTGTGGTAGCTGCTGTCTTCGTGCTCCTGTATAGACTATTGGCTTCTGCAATCGCTGGCAGATATCTTCAGGTGACATAGGCCTCAAGGGGAATACAGACTGATGGAGGAGTAACTGTATTTTGCCTTGCTATCAGGAGAAGGCTGATACTGCATGGCTGTGTGGTAGCTGCTGTCTTCGTGCTCCTGCATAGACTATTGGCTTCTGCGATCGCTGGCAGATATCTTCAGGTGACATAGGCCTCAAGGGGAATACAGACTGATGGAGGAGTAACTGTATTTTGCCTTGCTATCAGGAGAAGGCTGATACTGCATGGCTGTGTGGTAGCTGCTGTCTTCGTGCTCCTGCATAGACTATTGGCTTCTGCGATCGCTGGCAGATATCTTCAGGTGACATAGGCCTCAAGGGGAATACAGACTGATGGAGGAGTAACTGTATTTTGCCTTGCTATCAGGAGAAGGCTGATACTGCATGGCTGTGTGGTAGCTGCTGTCTTCGTGCTCCTGCATAGACTATTGGCTTCTGCGATCGCTGGCAGATATCTTCAGGTGACATAGGCCTCAAGGGGAATACAGACTGATGGAGGAGTAACTGTATTTTGCCTTGCTATCAGGAGAAGGCTGATACTGCATGGCTGTGTGGTAGCTGCTGTCTTCGTGCTCCTGCATAGACTATTGGCTTCTGCGATCGCTGGCAGATATCTTCAGGTGACATAGGCCTCAAGGGGAATACAGACTGATGGAGGAGTAACTGTATTTTGCCTTGCTATCAGGAGAAGGCTGATACTGCATGGCTGTGTGGTAGCTGCTGTCTTCGTGCTCCTGCATAGACTATTGGCTTCTGCGATCGCTGGCAGATATCTTCAGGTGACATAGGCCTCAAGGGGAATACAGACTGATGGAGGAGTAACTGTATTTTGCCTTGCTATCAGGAGAAGGCTGATACTGCATGGCTGTGTGGTAGCTGCTGTCTTCGTGCTCCTGCATAGACTATTGGCTTCTGCGATCGCTGGCAGATATCTTCAGGTGACATAGGCCTCAAGGGGAATACAGACTGATTGAGGAGTAACTGTATTTTGCCTTGCTATCAGGAGAAGGCTGATACTGCATGGCTGTGTGGTAGCTGCTGTCTTCGTGCTCCTGTATAGACTATTGGCTTCTGCGATCACTGGCAGATATCTTCAGGTGACATAGGCCTCAAGGGGAATACAGACTGATGGAGGAGTAACTGTATTTTGCCTTGCTATCAGGAGAAGGCTGATACTGCATGGCTGTGTGGTAGCTGCTGTCTTCGTGCTCCTGTATAGACTATTGGCTTCTGCGATCACTGGCAGATATCTTCAGGTGACATAGGCCTCAAGGGGAATACAGACTGATTGAGGAGTAACTGTATTTTGCCTTGCTATCAGGAGAAGGCTGATACTGCATGGCTGTGTGGGTAGCTGCTGTCTTCGTGCTCCTGTATAGATATTGGCTTCTGCGATCACTGGCAGATATCTTCAGGTGACATAGGCCTCAAGGGGAATACAGACTGATTGAGGAGTAACTGTATTTTGCCTTGCTATCAGGAGAAGGCTGATACTGCATGGCTGTGTGGTAGCTGCTGTCTTCGTGCTCCTGTATAGACTATTGGCTTCTGCGATCGCTGGCAGATATCTTCAGGTGACATAGGCCTCAAGGGGAATACAGACTGATGGAGGAGTAACTGTATTTTGCCTTGCTATCAGGAGAAGGCTGATACTGCATGGCTGTGTGGTAGCTGCTGTCTTAGTGCTCCTGCATAGACTATTGGCTTCTGCGATCGCTGGCAGATATCTTCAGGTGACATAGGCCTCAAGGGGAATACAGACTGATTGAGGAGTAACTGTATTTTGCCTTGCTATCAGGAGAAGGCTGATACTGCATGGCTGTGTGGTAGCTGCTGTCTTCGTGCTCCTGCATAGACTATTGGCTTCTGTGATTGCTGGCAGATATCTTCAGGTGACATAGGCCTCAAGGGGAATACAGACTGATTGAGGAGTAACTGTATTTTGCCTTGCTATCAGGAGAAGGCTGATACTGCATGGCTGTGTGGTAGCTGCTGTCTTCGTGCTCCTGCATAGACTATTGGCTTCTGTGATTGCTGGCAGATATCTTCAGGTGACATAGGCCTCAAGGGGAATACAGACTGATGGAGGAGTAACTGTATTTTGCCTTGCTATCAGGAGAAGGCTGATACTGCATGGCTGTGTGGTAGCTGCTGTCTTCGTGCTCCTGTATAGACTATTGGCTTCTGCGATCACTGGCAGATATCTTCAGGTGACATAGGCCTCAAGGGGAATACAGACTGATGGAGGAGTAACTGTATTTTGCCTTGCTATCAGGAGAAGGCTGATACTGCATGGCTGTGTGGTAGCTGCTGTGTCCGTGCTCCTGTATAGACGTTTGGCTTCTGCGATCACTGGCAGATATCTTCAGGTGACATAGGCCTCAAGGGGAATACAGACTGATGGAGGAGTAACTGTATTTTGCCTTGCTATCAGGAGAAGGCTGATACTGCATGGCTGTGTGGTAGCTGCTGTCTTCGTGCTCCTGTATAGACTATTGGCTTCTGCAATCGCTGGCAGATATCTTCAGGTGACATAGGCCTCAAGGGGAATACAGACTGATGGAGGAGTAACTGTATTTTGCCTTGCTATCAGGAGAAGGCTGATACTGCATGGCTGTGTGGTAGCTGCTGTCTTCGTGCTCCTGCATAGACTATTCTCTTCTGTGATCACTGGCAGATTTCTTCCAGTGGCATGGGCCTCAGGGGGAATAGAGATTGATTGAGGCAAAGTGTGAGTCCGCTTCTCTGAATGAGGGAAAGGACCAGCTCATTTTGTAAGAGGATACCTCCGGTGGTGCATGTCAGCAAATCTGTTGATGATTTCATTCAAATGTAGCTACTTAACCTCATGAGGTTCACAAGCCGTTATCATTAAAGCACAGTCTCTTATCTCCACATTTATTGCTCAAATATTTTTTTTACCCTTTTCATACAGGTGAATAATCTCTCATTTGTATCAGTTGTAATAAGTAATGTAAGACCTAGCTGTAAAAGATCCACAACCTCAGGAAACGCTCCTGATAGATACATGAGATACTGCCTGACAGACTGAATACAAGGGACATTCTTGCCTAAAATATATGACTTAGCAGTTTCAAGCTCAGATAGTGGAAGACTTCGGTCTATTGCAGCCTATGAATATTTGTCAACAATAACTGATGCCAAAGAAAACTCCCAAAATATGCAGCTTTTGTATTGAACATTTCGACAGCAGACATGAGACTGATGTCTGTAAATCGAGCATCAATCTTATTTACAAATCTATCCGAAGTAGAGAAATACACTTCCTGCTTTAAGCGCTCAGACAGTAGTTTGACTTTCTGCGACATCAAAATGGCTGGATCTGGTCCAACCGCGATACTGACAAAATAATCTGTCAGTTGTTCCTCAATTTATGGTGTCTCAAAGGTAGAGCCCTTGGGTTTGATTTTTCTTGAATCTCATGTCCACACTGCTCTGCTAAGTCCTTAGCCTGACTTAATTTGATCCACTGACTGTTTTAACTTAGTTTCACTAAATCACTTCTCGTTGACTTTATTAGGTCAAATGTGCTTGGCAAGTCAAGGTCTTTTCTCTGTAATTCTTTGGAAAGACTGTGAATGTTTCAGAGAATGCGTTCCATACACTGGAATGTTCTTAAGAAGTCCTTTGGCTTCTGAACTAGCCTCCTTGTTACGCTGTGATTCTATTACACCGAGAACAACGAAAATTGAATCTGTACTTTTCTAACACATGAGTACCAGTAAAATCACCGTGTACCTGAGAGTCTTTCAAACTCCATTAAATACAGATTACTCTCTTTCTGAGCCTTCACCACAAAGAGCTCATGCCTTGGTGAGCTTAGTGAAAGAAAAACCTAAACTGCTTTCAATGTAGAAAAGAAATATTTTAGCGGTTGTATGTTGGTTACAGTTTGCACTAATGCAAGGTTTGGACGATAGGCGTGGCAGTGTATATAAATTGCTTGTGATGCGATCTCGCTTATTTTTGCTTGTACACCATTAAAACAGCCACTCTTAGCACTGTGCAACACATTTCTTCTATTCAAGCTTTCTGTACTGCTTCAACAATGGCCTCAGGAATACCTGAGGCATCTAACTTCTCCATATGAGTGAGAAGCTGGCTTGGTATATGGTGGGCACCTTGCACCAATCCAGACAACACTTATGGTGATTTTACTGGTCTTAGACAACCTTAGAAAGCTCTCTGAGTGGTAGATGTGGAGAGCAGCCTTCAGGCTTATCTTGAAGGAGTGTTAAGCAGCTTGTTTTACCAGATCTTATTGGTATAGGTTAAGTGATAAAGAACCATACAGTGTATTTATAAAAATATGTATTTATTATAAGACACTCACTAACTCATATAGATATCTCCTAGCCCAATATATACACAATGCAGACAATACTTTTCAATAGAAACAGTTAAGTAGCACGGAATACACAGTGGTCACCAGGGGGAGACCAAACCATACACTAAAATAGTGGTATGCGAACCACGGCTCGAGTCCAGACTATACCCAGTAGACGTAGAAGTACCAGGGACCCAAGGAACCACCTAAGGTAAGTAACCAGGATCCCCATGGAGGCCATGTGCAGAGTGGGAACTCGACTGCGGGATCAATGCAAGTCAATGGGTAAGCTGCGGTTGCAATTTTAAAGAAGGACCCTATCCAGTGGACCCTCAAGAAACCTTGTCGAAGAAAGAAGGTTGGAGAGCCACCTCACCCGTGGATACCCTAGGAACTAGGATACTTACACCAGGGAAGCCGGGTGCATAGGTGTGAGGTGGCGTCGGAAACCGCTGTCGAACCCAGTGGAGGACTCCAGGAAGATGCCGCTGCTAGAGAAGGTGAAAGTGTCCGGTGGAACCCAGAGGTGGATTCAGGAAAAGGAGAGGGGACAGAGTCTATGCCACTCAGAAGTGACCAGGAAGCATGAAAGACGAATGCCCACTGATGTCGAGGGTTGCAGGGAAGCTGACAATGACTTTGAAACTGCAGCAGTGCGGACCAGGCGACACTGTGGATGACCAGGTTTGGATACGAGCTGTCCCACGCTGGATGTCGAGAGTTGAGGAGTTGTGTCCGTTGGAAGCGCCAACAAGCCTTGGCAACTGCAACCAATGTGGAAGTCGAAGAAGGTACAATGTCTTGACCATCAAGGTCCAGGAGACTCACCAACAGCAAGGGGGGGTCAAGGCAGGCCCTAGCAATCAGGGGAGCCCAAAAGAATTCAAAGATGACTCTCCAGAGGATCCACAGGCCGGCAGGGCTGGACTGGAAACTGAAAGCAGCCCTGGCAAATTTTGGCAGACCAGCCCCCGTTCGCCGTGGAGCGAGTGAGCCCGGCCAAGTTACCCATCCAGTCATATGTACCCATAGACATTCTTACAGACAGCACCAAAAATAGACACGAATGTAGTGAATCAGAGAGAACAAAGTAAAAGTGAGACTAGCCCCCATAAGGTGTGTAGCAAACAAGCGCAGTGAGCAACCACCACTAGAGGGAAATTTGGGGAGTTCTCCCCCCAAAGAAAGTTTGGAGACAGAAAGGCCAAAACAAATCATTTTTCAACACATTTTTCATTACATATTAAATTGTATTAACTTTTAAAGCATAGTTAATGATTACCTTATGGAGCACCAGGATCCTCAGTCATAAATCACAGACATTCCTACAGAGGACAGTAAAAAATGAAATGTCGAGCAAGAAACATGAATTTAAATATAACCAATTTGGAGGAATCTGAGGCCGACAAGGACTTATCTAACCATGTCTCATCAGTCAGTATGAACAATTTGTATCTAAAAAACACTTCACAAGGGAGGTCTGAGGAAGACTAGTGCTACAGCTCGCCATCCTTGAAGAGCATCTCCCCATGACGTCCCAGTATCATTTTGAATGTTTAACACAGGAGAGAGATTACAGATGCATATTCTTTAAAGTTCTTTTAAAGTATTCTAAGTGTTATGTAAAGCAGATTAGTAGATACGTTTGTCCATTTACTTTGAGGAGTTAATAATTTGCATATCCCACTGCCATTGTATCAGCAGCAAATAGTTACAGACCCTACCACCAACCATTTAGCCCAACCGTGAACATGAAGCATCGGTTGTCCTCAAGGGCACTTATGTGACAATTCACTTGTGTGACAACTTGTAGGTCACTTTATGACCGGCATGTGCTTTACATGTGCATTGCATGTGCGCAGCCTTTTGAATCTTAAAAGAACCTGGAGGTGACTACGCAGAGTAATCCCATTTAAATGGATGGATATATGAATGGATGGATGGATGAGCTTTGATGAGGTGACATAGATGTCTGCGAAGGACATTGTAAGAGTTTGCCTGACAGATTTATCACTGTAGAACTAGGGTTCTTTCCCAAGGGCCCCCTCTCGCCTCAAAGACCACCTCCTATTAGTATTAAATAATAAAAATAGGTTCCCTCTTGTTTGCCCAAATCGGTATGTTTCCTGATGAGAATGTTCCCCGAGCAACAGGATGGCACACGAGTGAGAGAAGTTATGGCTTAAGCTGCATAATACTTCTATTGCACAATCTACTTGGAGGTTCCCTGTGCAGCAAAGTAACTTCATGTCTTCTCAAAATGCAGGTGTACAGGGTTATTATCCTGCCTAGAATTAGGCAGTATGCTCTCTATGCACGACTTCTACTTCTATTGCTAGTGGTGCTGTACCCATGTCCCTGTGTCGCTGCTGACTGTACTGGGGAGCAGGCACATACAATGCAGACTTACTGTAAATATTTATACAGCACAATTGTGCACACACGTAGAGCTTCAGAGCACGCGCTAGGACATCACAGCATGGGCCTGGCTGGTATCATTGGGCAGGACTTTGATGTTGTGCAAAAGGGAGGGTTACTGGCATGATTGCCTTACATGACTATGATGTGCTCTGCTGGAAGAATGTGGGTGAGGTGGTGTAGCATTACCCAGCTACGCATGGCTCATGGATAGCACGGAGGGCGGCAAATGAATATTTAGTCTAGTGAAGTGACAGGCTGACATGGGGGTCTCAGATTGACATTACTGGGAGATTTACATAAACCACGGCTCATCAGTGACTAACCAC
Organism: Lissotriton vulgaris; assembly: GCF_964263255.1. Classification (NCBI taxonomy): domain Eukaryota; kingdom Metazoa; phylum Chordata; class Amphibia; order Caudata; family Salamandridae; genus Lissotriton; species Lissotriton vulgaris. The sequence goes on along the minus strand of NW_028248093.1, from coordinate 42,878 downwards.
TGCCAGTTCTACCCTTTGGGCTCCCAGCCAGGGCACTCAGAAGAAAAGGCACACCAGTCATGCTTCTACCCGAATATCTGTCCTTTATTTGCCCCCTTTACAAGGTCTTGTAAAGGGGGTGAAACGTGTTGGCTGTCACTCCTTTCCTACAAACTGACTCGGAGCCTTTAAAGCGAGTCACAAAACACCAAAAAATTAAAATATTTACTCTGCACACCTTGCATTGGAATTTTCTCACTGCGAAAAGAAAACTTATTTGGCTTGTCCTGACTTCCACTTGAGACTACAGAACTGACTCCGACCACGGTCATAGACCGAAAACCAGCCCCCTGTCAAAATAAATGGCCCCCACCTCATCCAGCCTACCGGGGGATTGCCCGGTGCCTGGAATGATCAGTTCGCCCCTGACTGAATCCTTTAATCCTAGTTTTATGGCTTTTCTTTCTCCAGTTATTAACTAATAACCGCTTCCAATGCTGGCCCTCATGCCATGGAATTGTTTGAAGCTTTTACCAGTCTCAATCTGACTCAGCAAATTTCCGTGCCCACCCATATCAAGGTTCACACCCTCGATCACATCTGGACTCATGACTTAGTCCTATCCCGGCCAGTCATCTACCCCTGTGTCTGGTCAGATCACCATTTAATTGACACCACCATTACTGTCAGCGGCAGGGTCACGGCCCCTATCATGGCAGGTGGATCATCACGTAAATGGAGCTCCTACGACTCCCAAGGCTTCCTCGCGGCCCTGGCCAACACTCATCCCGCCACCAACACTGATGCCAGTGTTGATGCAAGGGAAGGCGACATCTGCAACTGGCTAAAGACGGCCAGTGACCAGTTCGCTCCTCTAACTAAACTCCCATGCACTAGACACAGTAATTCACACAGATGGTTCTCCAGCGACCGCAAAGAACGCAAATTGAAGGTGCGTCAGCTGGAACGGATCTGGAGACGTAACTACGCCGACTCAGATAGACTGCTCTTCGTGGCGGCCCGCAAAGAATATAAAAGTGCGATTTCCTCGGCTAAATCTTCACATGTCTCTGACAGAATTCTGTCCGCTCATAATAAATCGAAGGAAGTTTTTAAGATAATGAATGAGCTTACCACGGATGACAGAACTCTACCTACTCAGACGCCAACCCAAGAGACTTGCGATGCCATTAACTCCTTTTTCATTGAGAAAATTGTCAAAATCAAGAACTCCATTCCTCCCCTCACCCATGGGCGGCCACCAGACACTTCTCACATCAACCCACTGTCCCTTACCCAGTTCCCTGCCCTTGACCCCAACACTTTAGTCGAGATTGTGGCCCGGGTCAAATCAGGATCTCCCAACGATTGCTGCCCTCCCTCAGTCCTCTGGGACGTCTGTCTCAAACTGCCGGATCATATTCTATCCTTGCTGAACGCTTCCCTTAAGACTGACACGGCTCCCAGCTCTTTCAAGGAAGCCATCTTAGTGCCTCTGTTGAAGAAACCAGGTGCGGACCCCGCCGATCCCTCCAATTATCGTCCTATATCCCTCCTGCCCTACCTCGCTCGGTGCCTTTCAAACTTTGTCGAGAGCATTCTGCTATTTTGAGCCTAATCAGGCTGGTTTTAGGCCGGCCCATTCCACCGAGGCCGTCATCCTGGCAGTATTGGACGCCCTGAGGGGGAACGCTGACAAAGGGACACCCCAGGCCCTTGTGCTTCTGGATTTGTCGGCTGCTTTCGACACGGTGGACCATGACATCCTTCTCCACCGTGTCAGACAGGCCGGCATCCAGGGTCCTGCCCTCGAGTGGATTGAGTCTTTCCTCGTCGGCAGAGCACAAGCTGTGCGTTTGGGCCCTTATACGGCAGCCAAGACACCTACGACTTGTGGAGTCCCTCAGGGCTCAACCCTCTCTCCCCGCCTGTTTTACCTATACCTCCGGCCACTGATTCATTCGCTCAAGAGGTGGGATATCACAGTGTTTAATTATGCTGATGATTTGCAGATCCTCTTCCCTCTCGACTCTCCTGATGCTGCTAATAGCTTCCAAGCAGAACTTGCTTTTTAAACAATTTATTCTTATCATTAACCCTTGGATCTTAATGTGATGATGAACTGACTAATGTGTAACAGTGTATTTAATATGAATGTTTTTTAGGATTTTACTGTTTGTATATCTTTGATGATCGCTAGATCGAAATAAAGATTGGAAATGGAAAAAAAATGGCTTCAAAACGGTCATGATCCACATCCAGCAGTGGATGAACCACAACCAATTGAAATTAAATCCCGGAAAAACTGAGCTTATTCTCCCTGGGAACAGCCCAGTAAACTGGGGCCCTCAGTTCTGGCCCAAGGAGCTGGGCTCCCCCGCCGCCCCTGCAAGCTCGGTGAAGAGCCTCGGGGTGGTCATTGACGCGGAGCTCTCTCTTAAGGCTCAAGTAGTGGCTGTGATTTCCGCCTGCATTTTCCAGCTTCGCAAAATTCGTAAAATAGTCTACTACCGCATGCAGCACTGGTCCAGGTCGTCATCGCCCTGGTACTATCTCGCCTCGATTTCTCGAACTCTTTATACCATGGACTCCCACAATCACTGCTCTGCCATCTTCAAATTGTGCAGAACCAGGCGGCCAGACTTATCCACAAAACGCCAAAGTGGCAGTCTGCGAAACCCCTGCTGCACAAACTGCATTGGCTACCAGTTGAACAAAGGGCGGCCTTTAAGATCGGCAGCCTGACTTTCAAGTCTCTTCACTGCACCAGCCCCGACTTCCTCAAAACACTGATCACGCAGCACCGACCGGCGCGCAATCTCCGGTCGGCTCACCTCCACCTGCTGGTCGCCCCCAAAGTAAAAACTAAAAAGTTTGGCGCCCGCAGATTTGCCCACCTGGCCCCCAAACTATGGAATCCCCTTCCCCTGTCAGTTAAGTCTAGCTGTTCCCTATTAAATTTTAGGAAGCTTCTGAAGACTCGTCTTTTTACCCAAACCGGTTAGCTTGTTTCCTCACAATCCCTGCACTCTTTCTTCTAGCGCCAGGAAACTTATGGTGTCAGTGCACTCTATAAATGTCACTTAAGATAAGATAAGATAAGAATGTTAACCTATGGGGCTGGGGATCTGCATTGGAAAAATGAACTGGGCAATTTCTCCAATACCAGGGCCTATCAAACCGGTTTTATAAGGACCCTGCTTATACCTGCAGGACCGCCACTCCAGAAACAACTAGGAAAGGCTTTAGAGGTTCTGAATATATGAAAATATTGCAGATCCTCATTCCACAGTGCTCCTAGAACAAAAGCCGATTTTGGGAGGCACTGAGTATAATGTGGGGAGTGAAATGTGCAATTTCACTAACCCCAGGGCATAATAAACCTTTTTTATAAGGATTCTCCTTAATATGTACATTTTAAAAGCAGTCCTGCAACACAGGGCTGTTTTTAATCTGACCTCAGGCTCCAGCAGTGCACACATGCAAGTGTCCTGCCCTATTCTATACTAGGGTCTTAAAGCCCCTTTCAATCCCCTTGCCCTATTATGTACTGGGGCCTTATAGGGGAGGTCATGCCCATCACAAGGGACTCTAACCTGTAGAGTAACCTAGTGTGGGTCGGTTCTTTCCCGGTATTCTAAGTGTTTCTTTCAGCGCAGCCATGGCCGGGTGCCTGGTTAGGCAGAGTCCGAGACTCTTACCACCAGTACAAGTCAGTAAAAAGCTGGGGGGTGCCCAGGGCATGCTACTCACTGAAAAAGCGCATTGATAGGGCTATGAAGTGCTATATAAATACAATTACAATTACCCTTTCTTTCTCTCTCTCCCTCCACTCTTTTTTCTCCTCTTTCCACAATAATCGCTGCCTCTCCATACTCCTTCAGGTTATCATCCTAACCCTCTCTTTTTAGAGGGAGTTTTTTTTACCATGGTCTACAAGGTGGGGAATAGACTCACCCACCCTCTGTCTTCTGTTAGCTTACTCTCCAGCCAGTCCCGCCCACCCTCCACTGTCAGCTTTCTGCCCCAGATTCTCCCGTCTGCCATTTGTTGTCAGTGGGGGAAGAGGGCAGACATAGCCTTTAAAATACAAACCTGATCTTCTCACTCTTAATATCCTATAATTAACACACAGTATAACAAGGCAACCCAAGAAGTGCCAGTGCAAAGTGTTGGAAGTAACTGTGGCCAAGCATCTACTGTAAACAGAGGCCACGTTGTCAGTAAACTTGGGAAAATATGTAGCCTGGCCCAACATTAAAAGTGTTGCAGTCACTGGGTGTAGGCAATTAAAAAAAACAAGTTAAACATCACACTCTGCCCATTTTGAGTGTTTCTGCTTCTGTAGGCAAAGTGCCAGTGCAATCCCATTCAAATTTGATTTGCTGCAGAATCAATTTTGATCTAATTAATACTATGTTCGGCTGCAGCTCCCTTTTTATTTTTCTGCATTTCTATTAAAACTTCATATATTGTTTGTTTGTTCAATATTTCTGGCTTATAGTTGACTATGTGGGTTTATAGGAGATATCAGAGACACAGAATGTTGTATACTATCCAGCAACAAGAGCCATATGCTAACTGTGCTATACATGCAACCATGCTCGCGAATAGTCGTATACCTTTATTAAGATTTGTCCCAGGAGAATAAAATAGGCACTCCTTAAACATGCCCTAAACACTTAGATACCCATTGTATGACTGAATACCGAGGCTAAGAATGTCGAGAAAAAAGAATATCGTCGGTAACAAAAACAAGTTAAAAAATAAGGAGACTGCCTGGCGGCCGTGAAACTGAAAGCAAGGCCGACAGGCCGTGAAAGCCTTTGATGCAGCAGGGGGTGGAGCGGGAAGAGCTGCTGGCGGCACCAAGCTGGGCAACAGATGGCTGGCGATTTGACGCTGTGCACGCGCATTTTAACTCATTGCGCTTGCGCATTGAGCTAAAAGCGCACATGCACTGCATCAAATCGCCAGTATAGTTAAACTCTGTTTAAGCCCCTATAGTCTCGCAAGCTCAATGCGCATGCACATTGACAGGCGAGACCTAAAAATGAAGGATGTGTCTTACCAGAGAAACGCAGGGATCAATGTGCTACCGCCCCTCTTACAAAGTCCATCCACAGACTAACAGTTGCTATAAAACTGCAGACAAAAGGCAGGACACAAGTCTAAAAAGTGGAGGACTCACCAAGTTAGGTAGTATTCAAGGGACATCATGTGGCGTGACAACACAGGAAGTGACAGACATCAGATCTTCAGACCTCACACATGTTCAGAAGTTCTATCATGAGTACACATGAGCTCTTTCAGAGTCCATGCTCGGGCCAGCGGGTGCTGTACATTTACGGACAAAAGGCAGGGCACAAGTCCTAACAGAAAGAAGTGAGGGACTCACCAAGTTAGGTACTATTCAATTGATATCATGGGCGTGATATCACTGTATGTGACATCAAGTTTTGTGACAAAGCAGGAAGTGACATCAGATCTTAAGACCTCACGCGTTCAGCACTATCATGAATACACTTCAGCACATGACAAGATTCATCAAGTGAAAGCTGATCAGTACATGATCCTGTGGCGAGTTCGAATTTACAGCCCAAATGCAGATGAAGTTTGGTGTCTGACAAACAACAGTAAACAAGCCACTAACTGCAACATGCTAGGGAGAATAAACTTAGCACTTAGAACAAAGCACAGTGCATGAATTGCAGTAACAATCCTAGAAACTGGAATTGTGAATATCAAAACTGTTAAACTTTATTTAGTAACCTGACATAACATCATTACACAATTATAAATACTTTGACCATTTAAAATAAATGGAATTTCCACACGGTATTTGCCATTCTGAGCACGGTGAACAAATTTCTGTACATATATTAATACATACATTAACCCCTTGAGTGCTCATGACGAAACCACGCCGTTATAAGCCAAGGGCGGCGTGTGCTCATGACGGCGAGGTTCCGTCATGCAGCTGCCGCTCTGCCCACGCAGCATTAATTCCCCGCCTGTGCGGGCGAATTAATGAGCGGGCGTGGCCATGATGGAACCACGCCATCATGAGCACAGGGGGCCCGTGACTCATGAAGGCGTGGTTCTGTCACAAGCATGGTGGCGCCGCGCTCACCACCCACCCCCTCCCCTGCGGCGAAATTAGCGCCACGGCCAAGGGGTTAACATATGCACTAGATTCCAAAGCGACCTAGAAGAGCCCATGAGATTTATGGACATTTATGAAGAAAGAGGTGCGTTACTAAGACAGTTTAGTATGGCAGGCGAAAAAGCTACTACAGAGACCAGCATCAACAAAGGCCTGCTAGCAAACTTTTAAAGGCACCCTGTTCTCTACTCATTCATGATTTAGGTACCCTAACAGACCGCTCGACTAAAGGCCTGATCGTAAACAATCCCCATACCCTGATTGGGTTATGTAGGTAAGACGAAGAGAAAAATTCGTACCCGTATCCTTGAGCATAAAAGCAACATACGTACCAAGAATATGAAGTCAGGAGTGATGGCACACTTCCTCGAGAAACAACACATTTGTCAATTGAAATTTCTGGTCTTAGAAGTTTGAACAAAAGAGAAGGCGATGACAATAATAGCAGACTTGTACAGAGGGAGAACCATTGGATCCGTTTTCTGATCGCAATGAGGCTGAACGACCGGATGGAATTTCTGTGTTATTTGTAATTTCCATTGATCAAGTATAAACTGTATACATTGCTCTTTTCATTCTGATCCCCATATGTCACACCGCTTTTATCTCAGTTTATATTATTCACTTTGCTGTTACAGCTGTCTACATCACTAGTATTTCCATACACTACGCACTTGAAACTGACATATTTTTTCCTCAGTTATTATTCCTCATTGCTGTCTCCACTTTATTGAAAAAATTTGTTGCACATTGTTCTAGCACTTCTTCTTGCACCGCATCGGGAGCTCGAGTCCACTCATCTGCACCCTATTCCTTTAGGATACATCACCCTTTTAAGATGGCGCCTGTTTTCGCATTTTTTCAGTTCCCCATTTCACTCTTCTCATCGTCTGGGTCACATGATGTCCAGGTCGCATGATGAGCTCGGACGTAAGACGCGGTACACTTCGCTCTCACTAACTCTCACCCGGATGCCTCGGCAAAACTGCGGTTCACACATAGAGTAATTTTTTCATCTCTGTATACCACCACGTTTTATTTTTTATTTATTTATCTAAACTTGTATTGCGCACAGCTACCCTCAATGGGTTTCCCGGCGCCAGGGACAAACAAGAGAAGAAAGCAAGCAAAAAGCCCAAACAGAACAGACAGTGCAGAAGGATCAATTGAACAAAAGAGTCTTTAATTTTTTCCGAAATGAGAGGAGATCAGTCTCGGCTTTCAGAGCTGGTGGAAGAGCATTCCACATCCTTGGACCAAGATAGGAAAACGAGCGGCCGCCCATTTTGGCCAATTTGATTCTAGGGACCAAGAGATTGCCACTGGTGGAGGATCTTAAAGTGCGACCAGGCTCATAGACTTGAACCAGGTTCTGCAGGTATTTAGGAGCCGAGCCCTGCCGAATTTTGAAAAGAAGACATAAGGTTTCAAATTGTACGCGGTTCGGGACCTTAAGCCAATGAAGGTCACACAGGGCCTTGGCTGCAGAAGATCTCCGGGGTACATTACTCAATAAACGAGCTGATGAGTTTTGCACCACCTGGAGTTTGTTTATTGTGGCCTTATCGGCCCCAAGATAAAGCACATTCCCATTTTTGATGCGGGAGATCACAAGAGCCTGGACGACAGTTCTCCGAGTAGAGCAAGGTAACATCCATAAGATCTTCTGCAACCATCTTAAGATGGAGAAACAGATTGCAGCGACCTTTGTTACCTGCTGTCTCATTGAGAGCTTATCGTCAATAAGAAAGCCGAGGTTGCGGGCTACGGGGGTTGGATTCGGCAGAGGACCCATGTCGCAGGGCCAATGTCGAGGGCCCCACAGATCTTTATTTTTGCCCAAAATAACAACCTCGGTCTTATCACCGTTGAGCTTGAGCAGATGGTCGTGCATCCAGGCAGCAATGCATGATAGGCCAGACTTCAAAGCAGAGACCTCGTGGCCCTCACTGCTAGAGAGAGAGAACACTATCTGCGTGTCGTCAGCATACGAATAGATTGTTAGGCCGGTGTCCTGCACGATGGTGGCAAGGGGTCTGATATAGATATTAAACAGCAAAGGGCTGAGAATCGACCCCTGGGGGACGCCGTATGCTGATGAGTAGACAGCAGATTCAGCTTCTGTCGAAAATACCTGATAGGTGCGTCCACTTAAAAAGGAGGCAATCCAGGCAAGCGCAGATCCAGCAACACCAAGGGAGCGGAGAGAGTCAAGAAGGATGGAAAGAGACACGGTATCGAACGCTGCACTCAAATCCAAAAGGATGAGTGCAAAGGTCTCCCCGCGATCGATACCGTGCCGAAGCCTCTCCGTCACCCCAAGGAGTGCGGATTCAGTGGAATAATGTGCGCGAAACCCGGATTGGGATGGATGGAGATATCCCACATCTTACAAAATGCAGGCTTCCGCTGACCATTATACCTGAAAGAAACAGGTTAGCATTAGATTCCTTACCTTAGAATATCCCCAGGCGTCAGACTGGATCCGGAAACTTTTGCGTAGCAGTACCCTTGCGCGTCGGTAGGTGCCGTCTGCGGCTCCGCGTCTGTCGTCTGCGTCGTTGGCACCGGGATGACGTCGCCAGAGTACTTAGACACGCCAGCAAGCACCGATCTGGAAAAAGTAGTACCCATAGTCAATTTTTGACTAACTTTTTCGATCCTTTTTGATCATCTTTCTAAGTCGCTCGACCCGGACGGTGCCTGTAGGGATGCCTGGATTCAAACCCTGCGTCGATTGTAGCTGACTGATGTCGGTTACCGACCACCATAGCCGGTGCCTTTACTGTCTGGGCCCTGACCACGACGACAAGTCCTGCTCCGACTGCCGGGCCCTCACGTCCAAAGCTAGACGGGAGCGGTCCGAAAGCGACTCGAGTTCCCGGTCCGGAAGGAGGTCGAGGGACCGGTCGCGGGGCCGGAGTCACCACAGTTCCGGGAGTCGTCATCAGTCTTCGGGCTCGAAGTCCTCAGGTAAGAGGCACAAGAAGTCGAAGAGGTGACGTCGCTCTTCTGACTCCCCCCAACGCTCGCGCGACACGGCCGGGGGTTCGGGCGTCACCGCCCTTGCGGCTCCGCCGGAGCCGCAGGCATCGCAGGCCTGCTCCATACCCGTCGGTCCCTGGGCAGAACGCGACGCCGGAGGAGATCGAGGCCTTCCTCATGGCCATGAGGTCGCTCACTCCTCCATCTGGTTCGGCTGGGCCAAACTGCCCCGACTGGTTCCCCATGCGAGCCGGGTGCTGACACCGCAGGGTCCCGTCGGATCCGGTTCCGGATCCGGGTCATTGCCGTTAGACCTTACTACCTCACCGATGCCGGCCGCCAGGGTGTCTCCTCCGGCGCCATCCCAGGACGACGTCGACCCCAGTCTAACCCTCGATTCGGGTCCGGCACCGTATTCGACGCCGCTAGGAGATTTTTACTTCTACAACCCGGCCCCATCCTTTGACCCTGAGTTTCAGGAGATGGGTGGCGAGGAGGATTGAGAGGGGTCCGAGGACTCTCTGGCACGTGAGTGCCAGTCTTTTCAGGACTGGGCAGGTGAGCTAGGGGTGGCCAGTGGTCTTGACACCTCACCAGACACTGGTTTTGTCTCCCCTCCTACCGTGGCTACGTTAACACATCCACATGTAATTGACTGTAAATAGCTAAAGAGGGAATGGATTATACTGCACACCGCTGAAAGAAAAAGTATTAGCAATACAATAGGGACAAGGTTAATGTTTAAATGTAAAGCAAACTAATATTACAGGAAGGATATCACCTGATTGGTATGAAGTCTTGCTCTAGCTGTCATCTGGGTTCCTCTCTCGTTTGTGCCTTAGCTCGTCTCAGATCCTCCCCTGCACTCTTGGACACGCATCTGCGCTGATCACTCTGCACTGGATTCCTCTCCCCCACGAACTCTCTCCACCTTCCAGCTTCAGTCTAATATTTTCTGCCGCTCTGATAACCGTTCGCTCCACTAGCTTCTTCACTCTGTCTGATTATCTCAGCTCCAATGTCCAATTCACTCCAGCTGCTCCCACAGACTAATCTACGATATAACTTCAGTCTCTTCCAAAAGGCATCACTTCAGACTCCAGCTGATCACAACTCCTTCTGATAAGAAACTGCTTCTGACTGCTTCCTTCAGTTCCAAACATCATCTCACTCCTCTCTGTTCAAAACACCATCTGCTCACAACTGCTTCTGACTTCTCTCTCTGGTTCCAACTCACTGACTGTCTGACTGACTGACTTCTCTCTGTTCCAAGCATCGACTGTCTTCTTCTCTCCCTGGCTCCAACTGACTGACTCCGCCTTTTCTGCACTTCACTAATATGGAATGCTCTCTCCTCATGGAAAGTTCCAGTCATCAGCCTGCCGCCCATCAGATCCCTGCACCACTCCGCGTCAAGGACACACACCCAGCCGGCCGGCCTTTTGTGGAGTCTTCGACACAAAGAATAATACAGTCTACCGATAAGGGCCGGCCCAGGCCGGTTCTCTCCAAGTGAACAACACCTCATAACTAAAACATCACCTTTACCCTGCAAGCATCTCAGTCTGCAGGGACAGAAAGCAAAATGGAGTCTCTCTAGTTCTGGGCCTTGTAGGCCTGAAAAGGATGAAATAACACTTAGCTCTATCAGAGTACATACACAAACCATACCAATATGTAATATAAAGTCAGGACTACAGGATCCCCCCTCTACTATAGGTAGGATGATGAAAGGACACATAATTATGTCAAAGCCAATAGGCAATAGATGGATTAGAGTCGAGAATAAGGGATCTATCATCATATAAAGCAGCTATCCTCTAGTTTATGCTTCTAGGTCTGGAAAAAGGCCTAAAAAGGACCAACACAAGCCAAGAATAGGGATTCAGGATGATAGCAAGCTTAAAGTCACCATCACTCAGAAATAGAGCCAAAAACCCGATCACTATATTGCACCCTGACTTTAACTTGCTAACATCCGTAAACAACAACAAACAAATAAACAAACATAATCTATCAACAAAATCAAAAACCAAAAGACTCCCTAAAATGAATGACAACTAAGGAAAATACCACCTAAAACTTAATGTAGGGAATATAAATCTGACAACCAATTGAAAACAAATCAAAGCACCCTTGACCTGAATGTTGAAATGTAACTAAGATTGATCTGATAATAACAGAAACTAACCATAGCACCCTTGAATTAAATGTGCCTCAACTTCTAGTGATAACTCATGAAATCTAGTGATGTAGGGACATGTTTGTGGAATAAAAACAACAAAGGGCCTAAATGAGGCCTACCTACTTCGGTCAACTTAAGAAAGGATTTGGTAAAATCTCACAAATAAACATGACAAAGGGTCCTCAACGTCTGGGCAACTATTACTAATAGATGTAGGACATAACCCTCCCAGGACAACTTAAAGTCTAAGGTGACCACCCTTGGAACTAATCCCACTGTTCTAAATAAGAGTTGATGGATCAAAGTGATAGTGTAATAACAGGAAAACAAGGATAACCCCATTCCTACAAAATAGCTGGTTTAGCACTATGCATATCAAGCAAGAAAATCAAAAAAGTTATCTAAGTGTGGTGTATATATTCTTCTAAAAGATAATTCAGACATAAATAGTCTGTCCAGAAATCCCTATAGCTAAAATAGCTAAATCATAAACTTAAACTTGGGAAATTGAGTAATACTAGACCATGCCAAAGGCAATAGGCAAAGGTCATAAGTCTTCTAACTCAGGAAACAGTTTCCTCTGTATCAATCTGTGGAACACATATGTGCACCATCATTTAAAACATTGCTTTTCTTTCATGGGCAAGACTGTTTTATAGAAAACAGGAAAACTATGAAATAGGTGAAAGATAAACAAGTGTAAAGTCAATCTGTATCAATAATGAAATAGCATAGCATGCTAAAATCAAAATATCATGTATCACAGGGCATCAGATTATTAAAGTAGCTTACTAATCATACTACACCCTATGACATTCAAATAACATTATTTGCATATAGTAAAAGGAGTCATTGAACTAAAGGTCAAATCATTAAATGTGGCACTGCATCTTTTGAACTGGAAAATCAAAACCATGAACAGGATTGAGAAATATAGAGTTGGGGCCTGTTTATGGTAACTGCAAAAGTGGCATAATGTCCATCTGAAATAGAAACATGGGAAAAAATGCAAGACTCAAGAATGCAGGCCAAGGAATTACATTTCAGACTCCTTTCGTAAAGGAACATCATTATAACCAAATAAAAATGGGTTCTTTTAGATCATCACTTGCAAAAAGTCAATTAATAAATTGTTTTTTTCAAAAATAGAACTATTGGCTTTGTCAAGAATTTTTTTTTTAAAGGAAATCCATGAATGGTATATGGAAGGTTGACCTGACTGCTGAGGCAGCCAACTGCAGATTGTTATGCCAGGTTTAAAAGTTCCGTCATTATAAAAAGTTCTCTTCTGTAGTTGGTTTCTTCTTAGAAAAACAGTTCATTCGTATAGGCCATGATCCTCCATCTTCATCTGTATCCTGTGCCAAGGAAGCACATCCTCCAGTCTGGTGATCCGTCATCAGGTCCTGGTATGGCAGCTTCCGGACTGGGTCCAGGCTCTGGGTTTTTTGGGGGGGAGGGGGGCACTCATCCGAAAATAACAAAACACATCACTCCAAAATAAGAAAATCCACACTCATACAGATCCCCCACACGTCAGCCATCTGGAATGAAAAACACGCATCATCAATCTTGCAAAAACACATTTTCCATTCAAAAAGCACCCCAAGTGCTTTTCATTTCTGTAAGAAACCTCCTAATTCATGAAAAGAGCTCTTCTAAATCCAAGGAATGATTTCAACATTCTACCTATACCATATTCTTTAATTTTGTTTGGGCAAAATCTAATTTTGTCATACACAGCCAGAAGGGCTGGGGCCTAGCTACTCCTCACTCCTTTGAGAAACAGCCCCTCCCTCCAGAAAGATGTCCGCGCTCAGAGTTTTGAATCAGCTCCAACCATAATAAGCAGGAGCCGGGCTACACTGCGATGTAATATTGAATCACTGCCAAATGCTGATCTCATTGCAGGAGCGAAACTCCTGCCAAGTATTTTCTCTGCACTGCCTTCCCCTTATCGTGATGTCACCCACGGGGCAGGTCCTCCACCCTTTCAAAACTCTGAGAGCTGAGAACAGCTGAATATTTGCCAAGAATAAAAAAAGGCAAGGACAAGTCTGCCTCAGACGGACTTTCAAAACACTTATGAGAGCCTTGCTGGGCTATCGTATCAGCCAAGGTCAAAAAACACATTCCTTCTAACTTGCAACATGCCCGTTCTCAGGCGTCAAAGAAAAACACTGCACCATTATGTCTAACTAATTTAAGCAGATTTAGAAATGGTAAAAAGCATCCTAAAAACAGGAATTAATTAAGACATTTTTTTTGTAACCTAGACACATGCTAGCATTCTCAAGTAAGAAACAAAATAATTCTGTAGAATCTAAGACAAACTATATATCATAATGTACTGCTACGTGCTGAAAAGGAAAAAGATTAGAATAACATTTCATGCAGCAACATAGGAAATCACGACACATTTCTTAAAATAACATGTGAAACACCAACAATTTAAACAAGGGGAAAAAAAGTTATACATGTAATTTTGCATTGCATAACCAAGAATTCATAATTTGGTGCGCAAGCTTCTCTATTCTAATTATTAAAAGGGTTAGATTTATTTTTTGCAGATAGCCTTTTTCACTAACTGAGTGGGTTCTCTCTCACGCTGGTCTGCTTCATATCAGCGCAAAATACAGAAACATTTGCATTTGAACTTTAAACAAAAGGGGCAGCTTGCTTTAGGGAAATAATCACTTATATTTTCTACATGTGCAAAATACACTACAAAGCATTTTTCTTTAAAAGCACACAGTTGCATTTCACTGATTAAAGCACATTCTATAATGGGTCTGTTTTATTTTTCAACCGGTAAACACTAATTCTAAAACACTGGTTTGTGTATCTGTCTGCACCTTCCACGCTGAGCTGAAAACCTTTTCCTAATCCTACTGGTTGATTTATAAGACTCCGACCTCCGAGTCAGACACATTAAATCATGTGTTCAAAGGCAAACCCACACAAACTCGTGGACGCATTTCAAACAGTATGTTTAAATGAACACCGCTTTTTTCTTTCGTGCAAGATGTTACCCTTCTGTCAGCTAGCTGTCAAAGAACATAGGAGAACCCTGCAACCAATTAAAAAGTCAAATCAAACCATCATTAATCCAAACAGTCACTGACTTTTAGTGTCAGCTCTTGGAACCATGCATGTTAAACAGCATGTTGAAATAAATACTGCCGTCTCAATCTAAGATATTAAGCCTTTGGCAGCTGAAACACAATCATTCCCCAATGTCTGCAGATACATGGGAAATTCAAAACTTATCTCTCCACATTTTCATATAACACGTGCGCACATCTTGAAAACATTTTCTCCAAGCATTTGAAAGAGATCCAGCTCTCTCCTGCCTAACGTAATGACAACATGCTATGTACAAGCCATATTCACAAGGCACTATTCACAAGCCATATTCACAAGGCATATTCACAAGGAACTCAACAAATCATAATAATGACATGCTATTCACAAACCATATTGACAAGGAGCTATGCACAAGAAGCTCAACAAATCATATTAATGACATGCAATTCACAAACCATATTTACAAGGAGATATTTACAAGAAGCTCAGCAAGTCATATTACACTGAATACATTTCACATTTCACAGCATAAGCAAATGCAGCAAGCCGTTACCCTTCAAGCCTGTCAGTTCAAACACCAAGATGAAAAGCATTTCTTCCACACTGCATAAGTCAAATGCCATGATGTACTGCAATCTCCCTACACTCCACCTGTTCAAGCCCATAGGTCAGGGACTACACTTCACCATGCAATTCACAGGCTGTTTCCAGATGTCAAATTTAAAGGGTTTTAAGTCCAAATACATGTCAAGGGCTCCCTCCCACGCAACTTGTGTGAAGCTGCCGACTACGCCACATGTAACGACTGGATTTTCGGACCAGATAGAATCAGCTCACAAGACACCACCAACCCAGCCGAAACGCAACCACCTCCCTCCTCAGGACCCATCTATCCAGGCACCTGGGTACCTACCTGAGGATGGGGAATTAGCAATATACTAACTCATATCATCAGAAACACCACTAAATCTATAGGGATTACTAGGAATACTCACTCATTACTAAGGACGTCCATGCCCTACACCACACTCATACCTTATAGTCTTGCGGCAACTCAGACCCAGACTATGCTACCCTCCTACTCATAGTGAAGGGGGCAGTTCCAATAACTTACCATTACACACTGACACACTCAGTGCTCTCTCAAGCCACAATCTTGTGGGTATACGCACTGTATCCTCCCAGTGCTCTCACTATTACATACAGACACAAGGCACAATCCTGTGGGTATACACATTGACCGCAGTCAATGCTCTCATTAACGCCGCTTTCCCTAGAGGCGATCTCATTACACACCAGTGTCCTCCCTGGTGCTCTCATTAACGCCACTTTCTCTAGAGGCGATCTCATTACACACCAGTATCCTCCCTGGTGCTCTCATTAATGCCGCCTTACAACGACGATCACTTTTCTATGAATACCTTCAACTCTCTCTCTCTCTGTTGGGAAGTTCTCTCACTATCCACTAAAGGTACAATACTACAATATTATGGATAATGGCCAAATTACACTGTGCACAACTTATTCTCTATTTCAAGGGCTCCTCTCTCCCTCATTATTCAGTTATCATTTATCTGATCAGGGGTAGCATCTGTTCATATAATAGTACCTGACTAGAAGACAAGGTTACCTTTACTGTATAAAAACAAGAGGTACACATGGTTCAATAAGAACTGGGGTTCCTTTATTAACAATAACAATATAATACTGCACTACAACACATAGCCTGAAAAGTAAAAGGGGAATAGACACATACACAGATCTACGGGGTCTCTGTAAAGCTTTATTACTATAACACATCCACATGTAATTGACTGTAAATAGCTAAAGAGGGAATGGATTATACTGCACACCGCTGAAAGAAAAAGGATTAGCAATACAATAGGGACAAGGTTAATGTTTAAATGTAAAGCAAACTAATATTACAGGAAGGATATCACCTGATTGGTATGAAGTCTTGCTCTAGCTGTCATCTGGGTTCCTCTCTCGTCTGTGCCTTAGCTCGTCTCAGATCCTCCCCTGCACTCTTGGACACGCATCTGCGCTGATCACTCTGCACTGGATTCCTCTCCCCCACAAACTCTCTCCACCTTCCAGCTTCAGTCTAATAGTTTCTGCCGCTCTGATAACCGTTCGCTCCACTAGCTTCTTCACTCTGTCTGATTATCTCAGCTCCAATGTCCAATTCACTCCAGCTGCTCCCACAGACTAATCTACGATATAACTTCAGTCTCTTCCAAAAGGCATCACTTCAGACTCCAGCTGATCACAACTCCTTCTGATAAGTAACTGCTTCTGACTGCTTCCTTCAGTTTCAAACATCATCTCACTCCTCTCTGTTCAAAACACCATCAGCTCACAACTGCTTCTGACTTCTCTCTCTGGTTCCAACTCACTGACTGTCTGACTGACTGACTTCTCTCTGTTCCAAGCATCGACTGTCTTCTTCTCCCCCTGGCTCCAACTGACTGACTTCGCCTCTTCTGCACTTCACTAATATGGAATGCTCTCTCCTCATGGAAAGTTCCAGTCATCAGCCTGCCGCCCATCAGATCCCTGCACCACTCCGCGTCAAGGACACATACCCAGCCGGCTGGCCTTTTTTGTGGTGTCTTCGACACAAAGAATAATACAGTCTACCGATAAGGGCCGGCCCAGGCCGGTTCTCTCCAAGTGAACAACACCTCATAACTAAAACATCACCTTTACCCTGCAAGCATCTCAGTCTGAAGGGACAGGAAGCAAAATGGAGTCTCTCTAGTTCTGGGCCTTGTAGGCCTGAAAAGGATGAAATAACACTTAACTCTATCAGAGTACATACACAAACCATACCAATATGTAATATAAAGACCGGACTACAGGATCCACCCTCTACTATAGGTAGGATGATGAAAGGACACATAATTATGTCAAAGACAATAGGCAATAGATGGATTAGAGTCAAGAATATGGGATCTATCATCATATAAAGCAGCTATCCTCTAGTTTGTGCTTCTAGGTCTGGAAAAAGGCCTAAAAAGGACCAAAACAAGCCAAGAATAGGGATTCAGGATGGTAGCAAGCTTAAAGTCACCATTACTCAGAAATAGAGCCAAAAACTCGGTCACTACATTGCACCCTGACTTTAACTTGCTAACATCCGTAAACAACAACAAACAAATAAACAAACATCAACATAATCTATCAACAAAATCAAAAACCAAAAGACTCCCAAAAATGAATGACAACTAAGGAAAATACCACCTAAAACGTAATGTAGGGAATATAAATCTGACAACCAATTGAAAACAAATCAAAGCACCCTTGACCTGAATGTTGAAATGTAACTAAGATTGATCTGATAATAACAGAAACTAACCAAAGCACCCTTGAATTAAATGTGCCTCAACTTCTAGTGATAACTCATGAAATCTAGTGATGTAGGGACATGTTTGTGGAATAAAAACAACAAAGGGCCTAAATGAGGCCTACCTACTTCGGTCAACTTAAGAAAGTATTTGGTAAAATCTCACAAATAAACATGACAAAGGGTCCTCAACGTCTGGGCAACTATTACTAATAGATGTAGGACATAACCCTCCCAGGACAACTTAAAGTCTAAGGTGGCCACCCTTGGAACTAATCCCACTGTTCTAAATAAGAGTTGATGGATCAAAGTGATAGTGTAATAACAGGAAAACAAGGATAACCCCATTCCTACAAAATAGCTGGTGTAGCACTATGCATATCAAGCAAGAAAATCAAAAAAGTTGCCTAAGTGTGGTGTATATATTCTTCTAAAAGATAATTCAGACATAAATAGTCTGTCCAGAAATCCCTATAGCTAAAATAGCTAAATCATAAACTTAAACTTGGGAAATTGAGTAATAGCAGACCATGCCAAAGGCAATAGGCAAAGGTCATAAGTCTTCTAACTCAGGAAACAGTTTGCACCTAATCCCTCCGTATCAATCTGTGGAACACATATGTGCACCATCTTTTAAAACATTGCTTTTCTTTCATGGGCAAGACTGTTTTATAGAAAACAGGAAAACTATGAAATAGGTGAAAGATAAACAAGTGTAAAGTCAATCTGTATCAATAATGAAATAGCATAGCATGCTAAAATCAAAATATCATGTATCACAGGGCATCAGATTATTAAAGTAGCTTATTAATCATACTACACCCTATGACATTCAAATAACATTATTTGCATATAGTAAAAGGAGTCATTGAACCAAAGGTCAAATCATTAAATGTGGCACTGCATCTTTTGAACTGGAAAATCAAAACCATGAACAGGATTGAGAAATATAGAGTTGGGGCCTGTTTATGGTAACTGCAAAAGTGGCATAATGTCCATCTGAAATAGAAACATGGGAAAAAATGCAAGACTCAAGAATGCAGGCCAAGGAATTACATTTCAGACTCCTTTCGTAAAGGAACATCATTATAACCAAATAAAAATGGGTTCTTTTAGATCATCACTTGCAAAAAGTCAATTAATAAATTGTTTTTTTTCAAAAATAGAACTATTGGCTTTGTCAAGAATTTTTTTTTTTAAGGAAATCCATGAATGGTCTATGGAATGTTAACCTGACTGCTGAGGCAGCCAACTGCAGATTGTTATGCCAGGTTTAAAAGTTCAGTCATTATAAAAAGTTATCTTCTGTAGTTGGTTTCTTCTTAGAAAAACAGTTCATTCGTATAGGCCATGATCCTCCATCTTCATCTGTATCCTGTGCCAAGGAAGCACATCCTCCAGTCTGGTGATCCGTCATCAGGTCCTGGTATGGCAGCTTCCGGTCTGGGTCCAGGCTCGGGGGTTTTTGGGGTGGGCACTCATCCGAAAATAACAAAACACATCACTCCAAAATAAGAAAATCCACACTCATACAGGCCCCCCACACATCAGCCATCTGGAATGAAAAACAGGCATCATCAATCTTGCAAAAACACATTTTCCATTCAAAAAGCACCCCAAGTGCTTTTCATTTCTGTAAGAAACCTCCTAATTCATGAAAAGAGCTCTTCTAAATCCAAGGAATGATTTCAACATTCTACCTATACCATATTCTTTAATTTTGTTTGGGCAAAATCTAATTTTGTCATATACAGCCAGAAGGGCTGGGGCCTAGCTACTCCTCACTCCTTTGAGAAACAGCCCCTCCCTCCAGAAAGATGTCCGCGCTCAGAGTTTTGAATCAGCTCCAACCATAATAAGCAGGAGCCGGGCTACACTGCGATGTAATATTGAATCACTGCCAAATGCTGATCTCATTGCAGGAGCGAAACTCCTGCCAAGTATTTTCTCTACACTGCCTTCCCCTTATCGTGATGTCACCCACGGGGCAGGTCCTCCACCCTTTCAAAACTCTGAGAGCTGAGAACAGCTGAATATTTGCCAAGAATAAAAAAAGGCAAGGACAAGTCTGCCTCAGACGGACTTTCAAAACACTTATGAGAGCCTTGCTGGGCTATCGTATCAGCCAAGGTCAAAAAACACATTCCTTCTAACTTGCAACATGCCCGTTCTCAGGCGTCAAAGAAAAACACTGCACCATTATGTCTAACTAATTTAAGCAGATTTAGAAATGGTAAAAAGCATCCTAAAAACAGGAATTAATAAAGAATTTCTTTGTAACCTAGACACATGCTATCATTCTCAAGTAAGAAACAAAATAATTCTGTAGAATCTAAGACAAACTATATATCATAATGTACTGCTACGTGCTGAAAAGGAAAAAGATTAGAATAACATTTCATGCAGCAACATAGGATCTCACGACGCATTTCTTAAAATAACATGTGAAACACCAACAATTTAAACAAGGGGAAAAAAAGTTATACATGTAATTTTGCATTGCATAACCAAGAATTCATAATTTGGTGCGCAAGCTTCTCTATTCTAATTATTAAAAGGGTTAGATTTATTTTTTGCAGATAGCCTTTTTCACTAACTGAGTGGGTTCTCTCTCACGCTGGTCTGCTTCATATCAGCGCAAAATACAGAAACATTTGCATTTGAACTTTAAACAAAAGGGGCAGCTTGCTTTAGGGAAATAATCACTTATATTTTCTACATGTGCAAAATACACTACAAAGCATTTTTCTTTAAAAGCACACAGTTGCATTTCACTGATTAAAGCACATTCTATAATGGGTCTGTTTTATTTTTCAACCGGTAAACACTAATTCTAAAACACTGGTTTGTGTATCTGTCTGCACCATCCACGCTGAGCTGAAAACCTTTTCCAAATCCTACTGGTTGATTTATAAGACTCCGACCTCCGAGTCAGACACATTAAATCATGTGTTCAAAGGCAAACCCACACAAACTCGTGGACGCATTTCAAACAGTATGTTTAAATGAACACCGCTTTTTTCTTTCGTGCAAGATGTTACCCTTCTGTCAGCTAGCTGTCAAAGAACATAGGAGAACCCTGCAACCAATTAAAAAGTCAAATCAAACCATCATTAATCCAAACAGTCACTGACTTTTAGTGTCAGCTCTTGGAACCATGCATGTTAAACAGCATGTTGAAATAAATACTGCCGTCTCAATCTAAGATATTAACCCTTTGGCAGCTGAAACACAATCATTCCCCAATGTCTGCAGATACATGGGAAATTCAAAACTTATCTCTCCACATTTTCATAAAACACGTGCGCACATCTTCAAAAGATTTTCTCCAAGCATTTGAAAGAGATCCAGCTTTCTCCTGCCTAACGTAATGATAACATGCTATGTACAAGCCATATTCACAAGGCACTATTCACAAGCCATATTCACAAGGCATATTCACAAGGAACTCAACAAATCATAATAATGACATGCTATTCACAAACCATATTTACAAGGAGCTATTTACAAGAAGCTCAACAAGTCATATTACACTGAATACATTTCACATTTCACAGCATAAGCAAATGCAGCAAGCCGTTACCCTTCAAGCCTGTCAGTTCAAACACCAAGATGAAAAGTATTTCTTCCACACTGCATAAGTCAAATGCCATGATGTACTGCAATCTCCCTACACTCCAACTGTTCAAGCCCATAGGTCAGGGAATACACTTCACCATGCAATTCACAGACTGTTTCCAGATGTCAAATTTAAAGGGTTTTAAGTCCAAATACATGTCAAGGGCTCCCTCCCACGCAACTTGTGCGAAGCTGTCGACTACGCTAGATGTAACGACCAGATTTTCGGACCAGATAGAATCAGCTCACAAGACACCACCAACCCAGCCGAAACGTAACCACCTCCCTCCTCAGGACCCATCTATCCAGGCACCTGGGTACCTACCTGAGGATGGGGAATTAGCAATGTACAAGCTCATATCATCAGAAACACCAAAAATCTATAGGGATTACTAGGAATACTCACTGATTACTAAGGACGTCCATGCCCTACACCACACTCATACCTTATAGACTCGCGGCAACTCAGACCCAGACTATGCTACCCTCCTACTCATAGTGAAGGGGGCAGTTCCAATAACTTACCATTACACACTGACACACTCAGTGCTCTCTCAAGCCATAATCTTGTGGGTATACGCACTGTATCCTCCCAGTGCTCTCACTATTACATACAGACACAAGCCACAATCCTGTGGGTATACACATTGACCGCAGTCAATGCTCTCATTAACGCCGCTTTCCCTAGAGGCGATCTCATTACACACCAGTGTCCTCCCTGGTGCTCTCATTAACGCCACTTTCTCTAGAGGAGATCTCATTACACACCAGTATCCTCCCTGGCGCTCTCATTAACGCCGCCTTACAACGACGATCACTTTCCTATGAATACCTTCAACTCTCTCTCTCTCTGTTGGGAAGTTCTCTCACTATCCACTAAAGGTACAATACTACAATATTATGGATAATGGCCAAATTACACTGTGCACAACTTATTCTCTATTTCAAGGGCTCCTCTCTCCCTCATTATTCAGTTACCATTTACCTGATCAGGGGTAGCATCTGTTCATATAATAGTACCTGACTAGAAGACAAGGTTACCTTTACTGTATAAAAACAAGAGGTACACATGGTTCACTAAGAACTGGGGTTCCTTTATTAACAATAACAATATAATACTGCACTACAACACATAGCCTGAAAAGTAAAAGGGGAATAGACACTTACACAGATCTGCGGGGTCTCTGTAAAGCTTTATTACTATAACACATCCACATGTAATTGACTGTAAATAGCTAAAGAGGGAATGGATTATACTGCACACCGCTGAAAGAAAAAGGATTAGCAATACAATAGGGACAAGGTTAATGTTTAAATGTAAAGCAAACTAATATTACAGGAAGGATATCACCTTGCTCTAGCTGTCATCTGGGTTCCTCTCTCGTCTGTGCCTTAGCTCGTCTCAGATCCTCCCCTGCACTCTTGGACACGCATCTGCGCTGATCACTCTGCACTGGATTCCTCTCCCCCACAAACTCTCTCCACCTTCCAGCTTCAGTCTAATAGTTTCTGCCGCTCTGATAACCGTTCGCTCCACTAGCTTCTTCACTCTGTCTGATTATCTCAGCTCCAATGTCCAATTCACTCCAGCTGCTCCCACAGACTAATCTACGCTATAACTTCAGTCTCTTCCAAAAGGCATCACTTCAGACTCCAGCTGATCACAACTCCTTCTGATAAGTAACTGCTTCTGACTGCTTCCTTCAGTTCCAAACATCATCTCACTCCTCTCTGTTCAAAACACCATCTGCTCACAACTGCTTCTGACTTCTCTCTCTGGTTCCAACTCACTGTCTGACTGACTGACCTCTCTGTTCCAAGCATCGACTGTCTTCTTCTCTCCCTGGCTCCAACTGACTGACTCTCTTCTGCACTTCACTAATATGGAATGCTCTCTCCTCATGGAAAGTTCCAGTCATCAGCCTGCCGCCCATCAGATCCCTGCACCACTCCGCGTCAAGGACACACACCCAGCCGGCCGGCCTTTTGTGGTGTCTTCGACACAAAGAATAATACAGTCTACCGATAAGGGCCGGCCCAGGCCGGTTCTCTCCAAGTGAACAACACCTCATAACTAAAACATCACCTTTACCCTGCAAGCATCTCAGTCTGCAGGGACAGAAAGCAAAATGGAGTCTCTCTAGATCTGGGCCTTGTAGGCCTGAAAAGGATAAAATAACACTTAGCTCTATCAGGGTACATACACAAACCATACCAATATGTAATATAAAGTCAGCACTACAGGATCCACCCTCTACTATAGGTAGGATGATGAAAGGACACATAATTATGTCAAAGCCAATAGGCAATAGATGGATTAGAGTCAAGAATAAGGGATCTATCATCATATAAAGCAGCTATCCTCTAGTTTATGCTTCTAGGTCTGGAAAACGGCCTAAAAAGGACCAACACAAGCCAAGAATAGGGATTCAGGATGGTAGCAAGCTTAAAGTCACCATCAATCAGAAATAGAGCCAAAAACCCGGTCACTACACCCCCTACCGGACATTTTGGCTTTCCTGCTGGACTACCCCCTGAAGGAACGCATCTTGAAGGCAGCGAGACAAATGCGGCCCATTAACTTCCGTGATCACATGCCTGAGCTCTTCCAGGACCAGACTGATTTTCAAGTGGAAAGGGGCCCTCCATCAGCTCAGGTCATTAAAGGACACTTGCAAAGTTTTGGGCATCCCCCACGAAGACGAAGCACCGGACGATGATTCAAGTCAACGATTCTCCCGCCCAAACTCCTCACAACGGATGAGAGATGAATGGCAACAAGTGAGACGCAGACGCTCACCCAAAAAAGGGTTCAAGCCGGACCCGAGATCGTGGTACAAGAACATAAAGCAGCGATACTGGAGGTCTCCAAAGACACCAATGCAGATTCATAGGCGCACAGGAACAGAGGTGCACACTTGCTTTTCTGTAGCATTGCCGGGGGGTGGGACGGGGGGCCTCGGGCTCGCCATGGACACGCTTTCCCACTACCAGATACTATACCACAGGCCTGGACTGATTTTGAAGAGGCCTGAGACAATGTTCACCAGTTGGGGTTTCAAAGTTGGGGTTGGGGCAAGGAGGGAGGGGTGGGTGGACAGGGGACGGGGAACTCGGTGTGTTCAGAAGATACGCAGGACAGTATGGGGCAAAGCTAGTCCAGGACTTCCGCAGGTAGAGCATACACCTCCCGATGGCTGAGAAGCCCATCCAAATTCTCACCCTTACCGTCAAAGGGCTAAACAACCCGATCAAAAGGAGGGCGCTCATTTCCTTCTTGGAACATTCTGGGGCGGATATATGTCTCCTCCAGGAGACACACCTGCTGGCCAAAGACTGGCACCGCATGAAATCCAGGGCATTCCCACACCAGTACTACTCCTCAACGACTGAGAAAAAGGCGGGGGTGGCCATCCTGGTAGCGCGGCACTTTAAGGGGCGAATAGAAGACAAAGTGGCCGAAATCAAGGGCAGGCTACTGGCCCACTCGGTACAGCTGGGGGCTTTGTCATTCACAGTGGGGTCACTCTACGCACCAAACACCAAACAGGAAGCCTTTCTAAAGGGAGCATTATCTGACACACTTACCGGGGACGCCAGACACATACTGATTGGGGGGGACCTCAACCTGGTCATGGATAATGTTCTAGATAGATCAGGAAGGAGAGCTGGCGACTCAGGGGCCCTTTCCACAGCGGGAAAACAATGGCTGGCCGACAGGAGGTTGGTGGACGAATGGCGAGAAAAACACCATACCATACACTTTCTATTCTCACGTGCACCGCACATACGCTAGAATAGACCATTTCATTGGGTCCGCTGATTTGTCCCCCATAGTGAAAGAGGTAGAAGTCACCCCAGCAGCATTATCGGACCAGGATGCTGTGATCCTTCAACTGAATGTCCCACGTACACGTTGTCACAGAGGCAGATGGCGCCTTAGGGAAAACATACTTACACGCAAAGAGGTCATGAAGCAATTGTCCCAAAGTATTACTGACTACCTGAGCCGAAATGACACGGGGGAGGTAACTCAGGCAACCGTCTGGGGGGCGCTAAAGGCGGTCCTTCGTGGGGAGATAATGGCGATCACTGCAGCGGACAACAAAGAGCGAAAAGAAAGACGTAAGGAACTAGCGGAACAGGTGTTGGAACTAGAGAGGGTTCACTGCAGGACGGGGGCCCAGAGAATCAGGGACCAGACGGCTTCTCCGCTGGCTTCTACAAAACGTTCTGCCCCTTGCTGGCGCCGGTATTGACAAACGTATTCAACTCCTTTCAGGGCCCGGGCTCGATCCCGCGAGAGATGTTGGAGGCAGACGTTATAGTCTTGCCGAAGCCAGGTAAAGAACCAACTAGGTGTGCGGCCTACAGACCAATATCACTCCTTAACATAGATCGGAAGTTGTTCACCGAGATCCTGGCGGCACGCCTCGGCCCTTGCTTACCAGGGGTGATAGAACCAGACCAAGCGGGCTTCGTACCCACCAGGCAATGCGCGGACAATACCAAACGCCTACTGCACATTGAATCTGGAACTCGCTCCCTCCAAACATTAGGAAGATCCACAATTTGGCAACATTCAAGCGGGAAGTGTAGAGCCTTCTGATGAGTAAATACGTTACATAGAGAAGATCATTGATCACTGCTTTGATCTATTACTGCCCTAATACAGAACATTTATGACATCAGAAAGGGAATCAAAGTCAGTAATATCATGAACGCTAATTCTAGGATATGAGACTGACCTAATGTATATCACGAAACGATATCGTTACCACAACCTTATAACTGCATCCCACATGAACCTATAACGATCTACCTCATTTATGTGTATGTATATAGATTAGGATATAAGTTTAGCTGCAACTTACTATTAACGCTAACTGCACATGTGTTATGAATATATATCTTCTACCTCATACCTGTTGTTCTTATAACTGTTACTATATTTGTTAATCCTTTACCTCTTCTATGTTAAGCGCTCTGATACCCACGGGTCTTGTTCGCGCTATACAAAACTTTATAATAAATAAATAAATAAATACATAAATAAATAAATAAATAGATAAGGCACACTTCAACGCTTCGGATGCGGCCTTGCTCTCAGTTGACGCTGAAAAAGCGTTTGACAGAGTGGACTGGAAATACATGGACAACACCCTGGCGAGGTTTGGACTAGGGGATAGGTTTCGAGCCTGGGTGGCCAGCTGTTACGCCTCTCCCCAGGCGACGATTAAAGTCAATTGGGCATGCTCCAAGCCGTTCGAAATTCAGCAAGGCACTGGGCAGGGTTGCCCGCTATCGCCACTGCTATTTGCCTTGTATATAGAGCCATTCGCTCAACACATTCGGAATAACAAAAATATTTCAGGCATCAAATTTGGAGGGGAGGAGCAGACCATTAGCCTTTATGCTGACGACATTCTAGTCGCGGTAGAAAACCCTAGACTGTCTAAACCGGCATTCCTGACAGAGATGGAGCGCTTTGGGGCGATCTCTGGATTTAAAATGAATGTGGGGATATCCGTTATTCTCCCCCTGGGTAGCAACACCCGGCAGGCCCACAGAAGTACGCTCCACATAGGGGGGCTAGCGGTGCAAACAGTATTGCCTTACCTAGGAATTGAATTGACTCCCTCCACAGCCCAAACGGTAGAGCTTAACTACTCCAAACTCCTGGCCCGCATACAGGGAGACATTTCTAGATGGCGACAACAGCCGCTCTCGTGGTTGGGCCGAGTGGCCGCTGTCAAGATGACCTTGTTACCGAAGGTGCTCTACTAGTTCCAAACCATTCCGGTCTCTCCCCCCTTGGGCATGCTTAAAAAATTACAAGACACCATTCAAAGGTTTATCTGGGCAAACAAACGTCCCAGGTTACGTCGCGATTAGGTCACAAGAACGACAGAGGAGGGTGGACTGGGGGTACCTGACTTAAAGCGCTACTTCCAGGCGGCACAGATGAGATACCTTCTGGAATGGTCCCACACACTCTCCGAGAAGCGTTGGCTTTTCCAAGATAGGGCGATGGCGGGGGTGCCGCTGTGGAGGGTCCCCTTTCTGACACGGGCCCACAGAAAAGCCTATCTTAAAAAATCACCCATCACCAGAACTCTTCTCCAGGTGTGGGACGCAGTAGCGGTCCCCAGAGGCCTGACATCATTTCCATCACAAATGACGCCCCTGCTGGACAACCCAGCGTTTCCTCCCGGGGTGGTCCCTGGCTCATTCCCCCAATGGCGGCAAATCGAATGCTGCTCAGCAGGACACTTATTTGACCTACAGGGCTTTATGACGCTGGACACAATGAAAGAAAAGTATGGCATTGACCGACCGCACAGGTTTCAATACTTTCCGCTAAGGCCCTGGCTCACACATAAAGACGTGGAACCCCTAGCAGGCCGACCCCTCACTCCGTATGAGAAATGGCTCCTCACTAAATTTACGGATTTGAAAGCCATCACAGAACTGTACAAACTTTTAGCTCCCCCTCCACCCGCGATGAGATCTGCAGGTCAAAAGAGGTGGGAGAAAGAATTGGGACGAACACTCACTGACAAAGAGTGGCAGGATATATACTACAGAGCACACCACAATGCTCGGAACACAGCTAGCAAAGAATCGGCGGTGAAAGTGGCCTACTACTGGCACCTGACACCGGAACGCCTACATCACAGTAACCCACGGAGAGCTCCCGCATGTTGGAGGGGGTGCGGACATACGGGGACCATGATACACATACTATGGGAATGTGTGGAAGGGCAGGAATATTGGAAGGGGGTGCTCAAAGACATAGGTATGTATTTGATAACGGAACTTCCCCGTTTCCCGGCATACACAATCCTCGGCCTCCCAAACAGACTCATGTTCCCACTCAAATCCATCAGAGGGAAGCAAATGGGACTGGCACTAGGAGCCGCAACACAGCACATCCTCTCCCTCTGGGGAACGGCCAGGAAACCCACACACACAGGGTGGCTGCATCGACTGTGGTACATCATGGGGATGGAGAGGATCCAAGCTTCGCTCACACAATCATCTGACACATTTAAAGAAACATGGCAGCCGATACTCACCTTACTCACCCAAGAATTCACAGAGCTCACAAGCCCTAAGTACCTGCGGGTCCTCAGACTCTCAGATGAATTCCGTAATGGAACAGAGGAGGAGACGCACAAGGCCTAGACAGAGTCCCCTCAGGCGCTGGCAATGGTTGGACACACCGAGGGGTGGGGGGCGGGGGGGTGGATGTTATGGGGAGACCTGGGGCAGTTGGGGTTAGGGAGGGTCGAGGGAGGGGCGTGGATATAAGGGTTCCAGCTTGCAATGTTTCCTCAGGCTCCCATCATTCAAGCTTACATGGACACAAGACACTCATCCCCAAAGTTCAGAATTCCAGGCTGTGTGAGCTGCGACGGGAGGGGAAAGGAGCGCAAGGTCATATTGTGTTACCAAATGTATTGTATTGCTTGGCTGAACCCAATAAAAACAAATTTGATCCCAAAAAAAAAGTTCCTAATATAAGAGAACCCCAGATCACCGTCGTTGTATATGCTACCGAAAGTCCATAAAGATCTACATCGACCACCATTTAGACCAATAGTTTCCACCAAGGGTAGCATCCAAGAACCGGTTGGCAAGTTTATTGATAAACACCTGCAAACACTTGTCACTAACATCAGGACTTATATCAAAGATACAACTGATTTCATCATCAAAATCAATTAGCTTACCATCTCTCCAGAAGAAGAACTTTGGCTCTGTATAGTGGACGTGAAAGCACTATATACCTCAATCCCACATGATCTTGGCATTGAGACCATTGCACACGTTCTGTTACACTCAACACTTGATTCAGATTTCCAGGTATTCTTTTTTTTTTTTTTACTCTTTTATTCAGTTCATAGCATACAAAAAAACGAAAGGAAAAGAAGACAATGACATTAAAAACATTTCTAAAGTCAATATGGATGTCAAAAGAAAAAAAAAAAGAAACAACATTCTCACAATGAAAGTTCCAAATGTTGGAGCATTGGTTGCCATATCTTCACCCCTAATTGTTTTTTCTCATAGATTTGATACGGTATAGGTTAAATTCTAAATGAAACACATTATAAAAGTTAGCTCTCCACATTTCAAAGGTAGGGGCTTCAGGTTTCAGCCACATTGTAGCAATGCATAGCCTTGCTACTGCCATTGCCATAAAAATAAAATATAGATGGGGATAGTAGTTCTGTGCACTTCCCATGTCAATGCCCACCCCAAAAAGTAGCAATTCATGATTAATATGACATTGCATCTTCGTTGTTACAAACAGAAATTCCTCAATACTTAAGAAAAACTGAAAAAGTGCATTGCAATAAAAAAAAACTTGAACAATATCTGCTTCATCCATATGGCATCTAAAACATTTGACATCATGTGTATCGCCCCACTTTATCATTTTAGCTGGTGTGTGATATAAATTAAACACAGTTTTATAATTCTGAGTATGTAAATTTGCAGACAAAACTATTGCTGCCACCATTTCAATCGAGTCTTGTAAAAATAAGCCCGAACAACCCAATCGATTTTGCCATTTAACATCTTGTATATCAATATCATCAGGTTGCTTTAAAAGTAAAGTTTCATACAGACCCCAATCTTTGCACTTTTTAAAAGAGCTTCGATAAATTTGATATTAACAATGCCCTGTGATTGACGTTGTTTATATAAAAAATCACGTAGTTGCAGATATTTAAAAAAATTATTTTTCGTTATTGCATATGACTCCATTAAATCCGTAAATTGAACCAGTGCACCATCCTTAAAAAAATCCCCTAGACGGCGAACCCCTCTATCTTTACAAATTCGCATCTTTGTATCCCAAAAAATAGGCGGTAATATGCCCCTAGAATCTAAAGGTGTGTAAAAATTAATCCGTTGAATTGCCAGAATTTTCCACCCCTTATAAGCTGCGGTCATAATTTTAAATCTAGCACACTTGAAGTAGCTTGGCTCATAAAACTTCAACAAGGCTTCAAACGCCGGGTTACCCAGTGTCATGTGATAGATATTAGGAGACTCGAATTGGCGTTCAACCCCCCCTATCACCATATACCTTGCATTCTGTATGAGGCATACCAAATAGTATAAGATAAAATTTGGGGCCCCCCAACCACCACGAACCAAAGGTAGCGTCATAAATTTTGAGGCACGACGGGGCTTCCTCCAGCCCCAAATAAACCTCTCTGTAATACCTTGCAGCTATATTAATTGTGCCTTGGACAACTCCAAAGGAACCGTCCGAAAGTAATATAACACTTTAGGAAGAACACACATCTTTAACACGTTGCGACGACCAACCATTGACAAGTGTAAACATTCTATCCTTTCTAACAGAGTTTTGACGGCCCTTATAATATCATTCCAATTTACATCAATTATCTCCTGTATAGACATTCTAATTTTAATTCCCAAATACTTAGCCTCTTTCGTTACTCGTGGCTCACTCATACACATCCCCGTTGTGCAAATGACTTGGGTTTTAGAAATATTCAATTTATACCCAGCGACCTGTCCAAATGCTTGCGTCAGACATTCAACCTCCCTCAATGCTGGCTCAGGATCGGAGGTCACAACTGCAATGTCGTCAGCATATGCGAGAACATGCACTTCAAATTCACCTACAGGCATTGATTTTATTAGGTTGGTGGACTCTAATAATTGTAGCAGAGGCTCTATATAAATAGCAAAGAGTAAAGACGAGCAGGGACAGCCCTGCCGCGTGCCCCGGGTTATATGAACAAGCGATGACTCTTTTCCCATAGTACATATTTTAGACTGAAGATTCCTATACATAGTTTGTACAGCCTGCAGAAACATAGGACCAAACTCCATTTTGCTCATAATAGCCCATAGAAACATCCACGTGACTCGGTCGAATGCTTTTTCCGCATCCCAAAAAATAATACCCATATTCTTTTGAAGTGCAGTTGCATTGTCTATTAACGCAATTACCCGATGGAGATGGTTTACCGTGCTTCTACCAGGAAGAAACCCATGTTGGTGGGGTGAGACAAGCATTGGGATAACACGTACCAACCGTGTAGCCAGTATTTTAGAGTAAACTTTTGCATCAGCATTTATTAAAGATATGGGCCGGTATGACCTCGGCAGTCGAGGGGGTTTATCTTTTTTTTAAAAACATCTATATTAGCATCATCCCAAGACTCTGGGGGGTTGCCAGATTGGGCCATAATAAAACCAGCAAGCATATCCACCTTAATGACAGTAAATAAAAGTTGATACACCTCTAGAGGTAGCTTGTCGGGGCCAGATGTCTTCCCTAACGCTAATTCTTTTACTGCAAGCTGCAATTCTTGCATAGTGATTGGAGCCCTGAGCATTTCCCTTTCCGCCTGCCCAAGTTTAGAAAAATCGAAATCCTGAAAATACATTTCTATTTGGTCTTGGGCCATTGCCTCTTGGGTATATAGCTCCTGATAATATCTGCGAAAGATTTCCATGATACCATCTGTAGTTTCAATCAACTCGCCTCTATCATTCTCAAGCATATCAATCTGTTTAGACACCTGCCTAGCCCGCATTCTTTCCTCCAAGCATCTTCCCGTTGTTTCTCCATATTCGTATCTTTCAGTTTTATAAGCCTTATACTGAGCAGCGATATCTTGACTCCAAACCCCATTAATCTTGGCTTTGCAGCTAGCAACCAACGCTTGTGCCTGATTTACCTTCGGCTTACGACCTTGATATCCTTGAAAGTAAAAGTCCCAAGTATGGGTATCTCCATGTATGTTAAAATCCCCAAGAAATATCAATGGCATGGGCCACTGCGCCAACTCCACATTCAAAAACTCAAAGATTTCTGCCTCGTCAAGATTAGACCCATACGCGGTACATATTGTAACTTTGGTACTCCCTATAATACACTTACATATCGCCCATCGTCCAAGGTTATCAACGAGTCTCCTACCTGTGTCAACTACAGCACGGCTACCCATTATAGCTACCCCCCTGTTCATAGTAGATTGTGTCGACACTGCTAGTATAGAATAACCCAATTCAAATAAAACCTTGTAATTAGATCAAGGAATATGCGTTACCTGCAGACAAAGAGTAACCGGATGAATTAAAAGTAATTCATCAGTAATCCGTTTTCTTTTCATAGCATTATCAAGACCGCAAACATTATTCTTTATTTCCTAGCCGCCATCAAAGCAAATACATTTCTGATAGTTAATAAGTAAACTAAATTTTATCTTCGCTCCAACACAATTAGAACAAATATTAAAACGGATGCAATGAACTGAGATTTTACCATTTTTACCCCTACTCACTCTTACACCGCCCATACCCAGAAAACCCTCAGTGCCCCCCACATACTGCCTCCCCAAACCACCCCTCAATTCCAAAGTGCCGCCCCCTCCTTAACTAAGGCAGTAGGGCTAATGGCCCTTGTGATGCTCGCTGAGTAGATCCCGTGCTACTCGGCTCACCAATCAAAATATATCAACCTTTGACTCTTATCATATTAATACCAGAATAAGTCAAAAAACCTCATAAAAAAGAGACAACATAAAAAAGGAATGAAAAAAACTAAATAATAAGCCATAGAGTCATATAGTCCAGGTAATATAACGGTCCATCAAGGAAGAGTTTACATATATTCTTTAATAGCAGCCTCTGTAGTAAAAAAGCGTCTCCGGCCTTTGTTCACAATTTTTAAAGTTGCAGGTTGCAATAGGAAGACTTGTAAACCTTTTGCTTGTAAAGGTGAAAATCATCTGCCGTAGTTGCCATCGCTTTTCCACTGTGGAGTGACAGAAATAAGGCCGAACAAAAAACTGTATACCTTTCCCAGTTCTCTTCCTGTCAGGCCGAGCCAAATCATATAATACCTGTCTAACCAAAAAATTATTCAAAGAGATCAAAATAGCCCGTGGCTGTTGTGGGTTTACTTGGCCTCCTCTTAGCGGTCGCTGCTGAAAAGGAAACCTATGGGCCCTTGTATCTCACGGCTCCAATTTCAGTCAGTAACCTCTGGGAGCGCCTCCTCAAATAATTCAACAACAAATTTAAACACATCCTGCCCCTCCAGACCTTCTGGAACACCAAGCACACGTAAATTATTACGACGAAGGCAATTTTCCATTTCAGCAATTTTGTCCTGTTCATCCTCTTTGTGTGCCTTAATTTCAGCAACATCAACAGATTGGGTCGCCATCTGATCTTCCAACGACGATAGTCGTGCTTCCGCTTCGGTCATTCAATGCGTAAAATCATTGCATGTTTTGGCCAAGCGTCGAACGGTATTTTGTAGCTTTCTAGAAACAGTATGTGTTTTTAAATGTTCCGCTCGAGCCTCTAGACGATGGTCATTAATGGATCGAAAAAATGTCCTCCACAACGATACTGAATTAGGCATTTGACTCGGTTCAGCTACATCTGTACCCCCACTGGCTTGACCTGAAAAATCTAGCCTCTCCAATAGTTGTGTACCCCCAGATAAATCCAAATCAGTCGTCTCCATAGTGGTTATATTTGAAACTAAACTGCCTCCCTTATCCTTCTTCCGAATAGTAGAAGCTTGAAAAGAAGTACTCGTGGAGAGAGTATTTTTGCGAAGATTACCCTCCAGCAAAGTTGGGGTATTTTCTCCCTCACCGTCTTCTGGAAGTGAAGCTTCTGCCATATCTGATCTATCAGACTGCTCTGATAGCGAATAAAATTCGCCATCCTTGCTGCTGGGCGGCTCTTGGATTTCTTCTTCCTCGCTTGCCATACCATCCCCCTCCTCCGTTGCCACTACACCATAAAATCCAGTTTCACCTTCTTCACCTTTAGTTGAAATAGGAAGTGAAGCAGTTATCGGTAAAAGTACATCTGAAGATATCTGCAGTGTAGCATCCTGACCCCACTGCCGCCATCGCCAGTTCCACCAACCACTGTAGATTTAGAAGCTGTAATATTGCTTTTCTGCAGTCCGGTAGCTGACTGAAACATTTGAGATATCTTTGGGTGGCCTAATGCAGCATCTTGACTAAGGCTAGCACGTCCAGGGTCTTAAACGCCCAGCATTTCTTTCTGTTTGACAGCAAGCACTGTACGTGTACCAACAACTTCTTCCCCCACAAGTCTAGTTTTCCCCCCCGCGAGCTGTCTTAGGTGGCATAGCAGGTCCCGGAAAATTATATTATATATTCTTTTAAAAGAACCTAATCCAATCCAAAAGAGAACAAAATAAAAAATGAGGAAGTTCAGAAATCAGTGACTTCGTTTTTTTCTCCTTCTTTTTTAAATTTTTTATTTTTCCTTCCCTTGCGCAGTGTATGTCACATAACAAGTCAAAAATTCATCTAAATGAGGCCCGGCTATTAATCAGCGAGTAGCGTCATGAAAAAAAGTCCAAATTCGGTCTCTCCAAGGTCTTAACCCCCAGTAGGGTTTTTAAGAGTTGCTGCTACATAAATATCTGCGAGAGCCGGTATTTTTTACCTTGTAGAAGCTAGTATACGAAGGAATACGGTACTGAGCCACCTGCACTTTCGCCTCGGTCAATCAGCTACTGTAGTAGTTAATAATGACACAATGTTGCCGCTCACCTTCATCTCTGCAATTTTTCAGCAACAAGCAATAAGCTTCTCAACACCGCTGACTCGAAGCAGCGCGTAGTGATCACGGCAGCCCCTAGATACTTCCAGCAAGAAGCTGTGCGTTTTGCCGATTATGACACGCCCCTCCAGCTCCGGCGTTCCAACGGTCACCAGGTATTCACAGACGTCCGTTTCAGTTAATCGTCGCCATGAAGTAATTCCAGCCCAGGTTTCCACCCGTGTAACCTCCAGCCGTAACCACGCTTTCACCAGCAAAAAAAAGAAGCAGCCAGACTACAATGCCGTCCGGAGAAAGGTGAGCCGACTTTTACAAGCAGAGAGCTACACACACACACATCCACTTCGGGACACCATCTTGCCACATGATTTCTAGGTATTCTTTATGGAACTTTTACATTTTACTCTTTATCAGAGCTATTTCAAATGAGATGATGAATGGTGCCTTCAACTGTGAGGAACTTCGATGGGCATTTGTGCAGCCCCATCATATGCTAATATCTTCATACATCATTTCGAGGAGCAACATATTTTGAACTTAAACATCTGGAAAGCACACGCTAAGATCTTTGTTCGATACATAGATGAAATTTTTATTGTTTGGACTGGTTTACACCTTGGTTTGCAACAGGCTCTTGAGAAACTCAATCATATTGATGATCGCATCCAATTTACTTTTGAGTTACAACAACACACCATTAACTTTTTAGACGTACAGATACAAAGAGTTCAGGAAAAATTGGTAACCAACATGTACCGAAAAGCTACCGATAGGAATAGTATTCTACACTTTCACAGCTTTCATAGATCAAACCTGAAGAACAATCTGCCTTATTTGCAATTTTTACGAGTAAAACGTATCGTTTCAGACCCTGGACAATGTATACAACAAACTGAAGCTATGCTCACCAGATTCAAAACCCGTGGTTACCCGGTGGCCATCTTGGAACAAGCCAAATCAAGATGCGCTAGTAGAATGGATTTATTGAAGACCAAGGATAAACAACCTCAAAACCGGATGGTAGGGGTATCAAAATACTCAATGATGAGTCAGTGTTAAAGAAACATCCTATTGAAACATTGGCCAATGATAACTATGGAACCAGATTTTAAGGGACTGTTCATCAATAAACCTATTTTTGCTTATAGAAGAGCGCGCAATGTCAAACAAATATTGACCAGACCATCAGGGAATACAATCTCTAGCACATACAAAGGCTTACAACACTTCCATAACTGCACCAATTGTCCTAATGTCATACAGGGTTCCACCATGACTCACCCTATGAAGGGTACCAAGATCAAGCTCAAGGTTAACGTCACGTGTAATGCATCAAACCTCATTTATCTGTTGAAATGCCCTTGCGGCTTGGGTTATGTAGGTAAGATGAAGAGAAAAATTTGTACCTGTATCCTTGAGCATAAAAGCAACATACGAACCAAGAATATGAAGTCAGTAGTGGCGGCACACTTCCTCGAGAAACAACACAACATTTGCCAATTTAAATTTCTGGTCTTAGAAGTTGTGGTCAAAAGAGAAGGCGATGACAATAATAACAGACTTTTACAGAGGTAG
This sequence comes from Lissotriton vulgaris, assembly GCF_964263255.1. Lineage (NCBI taxonomy): Eukaryota > Metazoa > Chordata > Amphibia > Caudata > Salamandridae > Lissotriton > Lissotriton vulgaris. The sequence continues at coordinate 6,320 of NW_028248093.1, read as the reverse complement.
AACCACTGGATCCGTTTTCTGAACACAATAAGGCTGAACGGCCTGAACGACCGGATGGAATTTCTGTGTTATTTGTAATTTCCACTGATCAAGAATAAACTGTATACATTGCTCTTTTCATTCTGATCCCCATATGTCACAATGCTTTTACCTCAATTGTTTTTATTTTTCACTTTTCTGTTACAGCTGTCTGCATCACTAGTGTTTCCATACACTTCGCACTTGAAACGGACACATTTTTTCCTCAGTAATTATTCCTCATGGCTGTCTCCACTTTATTAAAAATTTTTTGTTGCACATTGTTCTAGCACCACTTCTTGCACCGCATCGGGAGCTCGAGTCAACTCATCTACACCCTATTCCTTTAGGACATATCACCCTTTTAAGATGGCGCCCGTTTTCGCATTTTTTCACTTCCCCATTTCTCTCTTCTCATCCTCCGGGTCACATGACGTCTGGGTCACATGATGCGCTCGGACATAAGACACAGTACAATTAGCTCTCACTAACTCTCACCCGGATGCCGCTGCAAAACCGCGGTTCACAGATCGAGTAATTTCTTCATCTCTGTAAGTACCACGTTGGTTGGTTTCATTTAATCTTACAAAACGCAGGCTTCCACTGACCATTAGGTGATTGATGTATGCCTGCTTTACATTCAGGGGGACACGCTTTCAAAACAACTTTTCAGTGAGTTTTTTTCGTTACACCAGGACGACAGTGGTGTTCGTGTTAGTTCGTTTTTAGTCACATTTTTTGAATACTTTCGGCACTATTAGTCATGGCTCATGAAATTCACAGCCTAGCATGTTTCAATTGCCTTTGATAATGCTCGACATGCCTTATTTTGCATTGACTCCTCAAGGTCATTGAAACTCGTCTTGCTCAGGTCCTTTATATACGTTTATGCATGGATTTCTCCCGCCTTTATGTTGCTTTTCACAGAGTGTCTCTGTTCACTTGGCAGAGCCTTCACCCCAGCACCATGTTTTAGGTCTTGCCTATTCTATCCCGCAGGGATAGATAGGAGAGAATTATAGTAAGCGCTTCAGAAACTCTACCAAACTTGCGGATCACGCACAGGTCATGTGAGCTATGCGCATGCACAAACTAGCCCCGTCTCCCCACCACGTCACAACACCATTTGTCTGTGCCTCCATCAGACTTCAAAGGATCCGCTCCCCCGCCCCCGCATCAGACTTGAAAGGAATGCGCTCCCGCTCCGCTCCCTCGCCCCGCCACAGCAATGCCAAGAGCTTGTTGTTATTTGTTCCCCCCCATGGATCGCCATGATTACTTGTGGCATACAAACTTCTCCCATTATAAGCTCTGCATGCAAGTGTTCGTGTTTCCCTTATCAGCGCAGCGCCTCTTCATGGCCGCCCGTTTCATCTTTCACACGAGACCACTTACATTTTTTATCGTATTTCCTGATTAGTGCCCACATAGGTACATGCGACAATGCGCTAGTCCTTCCTTCTTAAACTTGGTTTTCCTTGCATTACAACCAAAATAAACACAAAGACAACAGAGGAATTTCTATTTGCGAGAGATGACTCTGCTCTGATGCTCCACGATGTGCTGCCACTCAGCACCACACATTAACTGTGGCTACTGCACGGTGTCGGCAACAAAAGGCAGAACCACTCCGCCTATAAACGTAGCACGTCTGTGCTGCTACTTCAACCATGGCCTGGGCTTTAATCAACATGCAAGCATTCCCATAATGTACGAAGTCACCTTTATTTAGTTTCAGCTACAGCCCCCACCCCCCCCCCCAGTAACAGATTTGCTTTTGGCATGAGGCGATGTTTTGGGGTTTGTTTTAGTATAGCTTCCCCGCATTTGTTTGCCCGCATTATTATTCACACCTCACACTGCTGTACGCCACACACTGTTGCACGCCACAAGCTGCTGCACGCCTCACACTGCTGCATGCCTCACACTGCTGCACGCCACACACTGCTGCACGCCACACACTGCTGCACGCCACACACTGCTGCATGCCACACATTGCTGCACGCCTCACACTGCTGCATGCCTCACACTGCTGCATGCCACACACTGCTGCACGCCACACACTGCTGCACGCCACACACAGCTGCACGCCTCACACTGTTGCATGCCTCACACTGCTGCATGCCTCACACTGCTGCACGCCACACACTGCTGCACGCCTCACACTGCTGCACGCCACACACAGCTGCACGTCTCACACTGCTGCATGTCTCACACTGCTGCATGCCTCACACTGCTGCACACCACACACTGCTGCACGCCGCACACTGCTGTGCACGCCGCACACTGCTGCACGCCACACACTGCTGCACACCTCACACTGCTGCATGCCATACACTGCTGCACGCCTCACACTGCTGCACGCGACACACTGCTGCATGCCACACACTGTTGCACGCCTCATACTGCTGCACGCCTCACACTGCTGCACGCCTCACACTGCTGCACGCCACACACTGCTGCACGCCTCACACTGCTGCACGCCACACACTGCTGCACGCCTCACACTGCTGCACGCCACACACAGCTGCAAGCCTCACACTGCTGCATGCCTCACACTGCTGCATGCCTCACACTGCTGCATGCCACACACTGCTGCACGCCTCACACTGCTGCACGCCACACACTGCTGCACACTTCACACTGCTGCATTCCATACACTGCTGCACGCAACACACTGCTGCATGCCACACACTGTTGCACGCCTCACACTGCTGCACGCCTCACACTGCTGCACGCCTCACACTGCTGCACGCCTCACACTGCTGCAAGCCACACACTGCTGCAAGCCACACACTGCTGCACGCCTCACACTGCTGCACCCCACACACTGCTGCACGTCTCACACTGCTGCACGCCACACACAGCTGCACGCCTCACACTGCTGCACACCTCACACTGCTGCACGCCACACACTGCTGCATACCACACACTGCTGCACGTCTCACACGGCTGCACGCCTCACACGGCTGCACGCCTCACACTGCTGCACGCCTCACACTGCTGCATGCCTCACACTGCCCTCACACTGCTGCACGCTTCACACTGCTGCAGGCCGCACACTGCTGCATGCCACACACTGCTGCTCGCCGCATACTGCTGCATGCCACACACTGCTGCACGCCACACACTGCTGCACACCACACAATGCTGCACGCCACACACTGCTGCATGCTGCACGCCTCACACTGCTGCACGCCTCACACTGCTGCACACCTCACATTGCTGCATGCCTCACACTGCTGCACGCTACACACTGCTGCACGCATCACATTGCTTGCTGCACGTCACACACTGCTGCACATCACACACTTCTGCACGCCTCACACTGCTGCACGCCACACACTGCTGCACGCCACACACTGCTGCACGCCACACAGTGCTGCACGACTCACACTGCTTCACGCCTCCTACTGCTGCACGCCTCACACTGCTGCACACCTCACACTGCTGCACGCCTTACACTGCTGCATGCCTCACACTGCTGCATGCCTCACACTGCTGCACGCCTCACACTGCTGTACACCACACACTGCTGCACACTGCACGCCACACACTGCTGCACGCCACACACTGCTGCACGCCACACACTGCTGCACGCCTCACACTGCTGCACGCCACACACTGCTGCACGTCTCACACTGCTGCACGTCTCACACTGCTGCACGTCTCACACTGCTGCACACCTCAAACTGCTGCACGCTGCACACTGCTGCATTCACTGCTGCCCGCTGCACACTGCTGCACCCCTCACACTGCTGCATGCCTCACACTGCTACATGCCTCAAACTACTGCACGCTGCACACTGCTGCACTGCTGCACAGCACACTGCTGCACGACTCACACTGCTGCACGCCGCACACTGCTGCATTACTCACACTGCTGCATTACTCACACTGCTGCATGCTGCACACTGCTGCACGCCTCACACTGCTGCGGATCTCACACTGCTGCACGCCTCACACCACCACCACATCACTCAGGGACACCACCATATCACTCTGGGACACCACCACATCACTCTGGGACACCACCACATCACTCTGGGACACCACCACATCACTCAGGGACACCACCATATCACTCTAGGACACCACCATATCACTCTAGGACACCACAACATCACTCTGGGAACCCACCACATCACTCTGGGACACCACCACATCACTCTGGGACACCACCACATCACTCTGGGACACCACCACATCACTCCACATCACTCTGGGACACCACCACATCACTCTGGGATACCACCACATTACTCTGGGACACCACCACATCACTCTGGGACCCCACCACATAACTCGGGGACACCACCATATCACTCTAGGACACCACCATATCACTCTGGGACACCACCATATCACTCTGGGACACCACCATATCACTCTGGGACACCACCATATCACTCTGGGACACCACCACATCACTCTGGGACACCACCACATCCCTCTGGGACACCACCACATCACTCTGGGACACCACCACATCACTCAGGGACACCACCACATCACTCAGGGGAATCACTCAGGGGCACCACCACATCACTCAGGAGCACCACCCCATCACTTGCAGACACCACCAGATCACTCGCTGAACACCACCACATCACTCACGGACCACCACCACATCATTCACGGAACACCACCACATCACTCACGGAACACCACCACATCACTCACGGAACACCACCACATCACTCTGGGGCATCACTCAGGGGCACCACCACATCACTCTGGGACACCACCACATCACTCACGGACACCAGCACATCACTCACAGACACCACCACATCAATCACAGACACCACCACATCACTCTACCGCCCTCACTCTACCACTCTACTGCACTCACGCCCTCACTCTACCGCCCTCACTCTACCACTCTACCACCCACACACCCTCACTCTACCGCCCTCACTCTACCACTCTACTGCCCTCAAGCCCTCATTCTACTGCCCTCACACCCTCACTCTACCGCCCTCACTCTACCGCCCTCACTCTACCGCCCTCACTCCACCGCCCTCACTCTACCACTCAACCGCCCTCACTCACTCTATCGCCCTCACTCATGCTATCGCCCTTACTCATGCTATCGCCCTCACTCACGCTATCGCCCTCACTCACTCTATCGCCCTCACTCACTTTATCGCCTTCACTCACTCTATCTATCGCCCTCCCTCAATCTATCTATCTATCGGCCTCCCTCACTCTATCGCCCTCCCTCTATCTATCACTCCCTCTATCTATCTATCCTCCTCCCTCTATCTATCACTCCCTCTATCTATCTATCCACCTTCCTCTATCTATCTATCGCCCTCCCTCCCTCTATCGCCCTCCCTCTCTTCCACCCACCTCCTTCTCTATCTCCCTGTTATCTTCTCTTCTCCCGTGCTGATCTGCTGCTCTCTTCCTCCCTGCCTCCTTCTCTAACTCCCTGTTCTCTTCTCTTCTCCTGTGCTGATCTGCTGCTCTCTTCCACCCGCCTCCTTCTTTAACATCCTGTTTTCTTCTCCTGTGCAAATCTGCTGTTCTCTTCCACCCGTCTCTTTCTCTAACTCCCTTTTCTCTTCTCCTGTGCTGATCTGCTGCTCTCTTCCACCGCCTCCTTCTTTAACTCCATGTTCTCTTCTGCTGTGCTGTTATGCTACTCTCTTCCACCCACCTCCTTCTCTAACTCCCTGTTCACTTCTCTTCTCCAGAGCTGATCTGTAGCTCTCTTCAACCCGCCTCCTTCTCTACCTCCCTGTTCTCTTCTCCCTTGCTGCTCTGCTGCTCTCTTCCACCCCACCTCCTTCTTTAACTCCCTGTTATTTTCTCCTGTGCTAATCTGCTGCTCTCTTCCACCCCACCTCCTTCTTTAACTCCCTGTTCTCTTCTGCTGTGCTGATCTGCTGCTCTCTTCCACTCACCCCCTTCTCTAACTCACTGTTCACTTCTTTTCTCCCTCTGCTGATCTGCTGCTCTCTTCCACCCCACCTCCTTCTTTAACTCCGTTCTCTTCTGCTGATCTGCTGCTCTCTTCCACCTCCCTTCTTACTCTAACTCCCTGTTCTGTTTTCCTGTGCTAATCTGCTGCTCTTTTCCACCCCACCTCCTTCTTTAACTCCCTGTTCTCTTCGCCTGTGCTGATCTGCTCCTCTTTTCCACCCACCTCCTTCTCTAACTCCCTGTTCTCTTCTCTTCTCCCGTGCTGATCTGCTGCTCTCTTCCACTCTGCCTCCTTCTCTAACTCCCTGTTCTCTTCTCTTCTCCTGTGCTGATCTGCTGCTCTCTTCCACCCGCCTCCTTCTTTAACTCCC